>NC_066580.1:189001845-189179345 GCF_024323335.1 Lathyrus oleraceus | reverse complement strand
CAATATTGTTGTTCAAGGATATGATTGTTCAAGTGATAGTGTTTGATGTGTTTTCTCAAGTGATGATGCCTACCAAGTTGTTGTTCACCAGTCTTGTTGTTCAAGGATATGATTGTTCATGTGATGGTGCTTGATGTGTTTTCTCATGTGATAGTACTTGACAATTTTTTATCAAGTGATGGTGCTTGACAACTTTTATCAAGTGAATGTGTTTGGAGATTAAGTTATATATGCTTATTCGTGAAGACAATACGTTATGTCAAGTGGCGCTCGGTGAAAATAAGATTCAAGGTTATAGTCAAAGTGTGTAAATCTATCCTTTGCAAGATGATCTTGAAGATAAAGTCATCTCTTTGAAGTCAACATGGTGGTTGCCAAACAACATTTAAGTGAATACTTATGTTTCTAGGATCAACTGTGGTTTAACCTCTTAACTATCAGATGATGGTATTCAACATTAAGATATCTCAAGACTCATTAAGAATATTCAAGGTTTTAATATGATAAAGTAAAAAATAATTCTGCCAATAATTGAAGCTTCGGAGTTGTGAAAGAGAGGAAGTTTGAAAGCTCGCATTGTCGTGTCTTTCTAAGTTTATAGTGTCTTATAAAGACACAAAGGTAGTTCTGGAAATATTATGGCTAAATCACACATAGTAAAATTATTTGAGAAGCCTTTCATATTTTACTTAAAACACCAAAAAAATGTTTTTACAGCCTAGCCAGTTGATTAAGGGAGTGTCATATTGTTTGGAATGCCTTTTTAATCTAAAATAATCTATTAGAATATTAACCTAATAGATTATGTGTTGCTTGATTAAGTCCAAAATCGACTAGAATATTCTCTTAATGATTGGTAACGACTAAATATCAAAATCTTTCCCCTGTGACCTTAACAATCGATTATTTAGGGTGTCTAACTGATTAGCCTAATTGATTATGAAAATGAATTGGCCCATGAATTAATTCCAAATCTATACCACGCCTTAGCCTATAAATATAGAACTTCTCTATCACTTTTCACATCCAAAAACCGAGTAGCGGTCCTATTTTCTCATTTATCTCGTCATTTCCTTACATCTCTCGTTTTTCTCATATATATTTAACCATAGTGCTTCGAGAGTATTATTGAGTCTAAGTGGGGATCTTTGTTCTGGGTAAGGGCTTATTTTTACTTTACCAAGAGTAATTTATCTCTTGTGTAAAATAGTCTTCCTTATGAATTTTTTGTTTGGTTACGAGGTAAACCGATAAAATCTCTTGTTTATTTTTGGGAGATTATTTTAGGAAGTCTCTGTTTGGTTCATGAGTTTCTTCTTGAAGAAAAAGATCTGTATTCATTTGTGAAGATCGACTAGTAAAATCTCCACAATAGTTCTTAAGTTTAGCCCAATTGGTTTCTGAGCTCAACCTAGTATAAAAGCCTAGTAGGTTTGAGATTATCCCGGTGAAAATATCGTATTGGTTTGTGGTCAGCCAATGTAAAATCTTTGTTCGGCTAGGAGAATAGCCAACTCAAAACTCTGTCTTGGTTCAAGTTCAACCCATGGAAAATCTCTTTCGGTTTGTAGACTAACCAATTTAAGCCTTGTTTGTTGTTTGGTTAGAAGTTAGCCTAAAAACTTCATTTTCTTGTATAAGAAGGTTCGTGGGCACATCCTTCTAAAAGATCTCAAGTTTATTGAATACTTTTAAGAATAATTCTCCGGGCCACTAGTTGGTCATTCAAGGTCAAACCTGTATAATCCTTTGGGAGAACCTTCTCTTTTCTTTATCTCTTTTATTTTTTAGTAATTTTCTTTCCTTTGGTTTTGTGTTGCCAATTTATTCATTTGTTTTACAAAATGTTTTCAAACTGATTTTGCAAATGATTTTATTTCCAACCAAAGGTTTTCAAACCTCCATATTTCACCCCTTATTGTGTATGGAGTCACATGTCCAACACCACACACACCCTTTTGAACTATATGACAGATCAACATAGAACTCCTTAGTAGAATATATTATAATATTCCAGACATCCATTATGATTTCTAATGTCACACTAGGTTTGACCATTTTGTCATCTTCTCCATCAATTTTATTGGTCCCTATCGCGGGCTTAAGTCTACCTCTCACATTTTTTGTTATGATACCTACATAATAAAGCGTATGATATAGGAAACACATTTGCAACTGAACTCATCAGTATGGTATCGCCATTAGTGATAATCACTTGTGGCATGTTTTCTTGGTCTTTCAACATAGTCTGACACACTTCTAAAGTCCATGTAACATTATCATATTTACACTTTCCAAAAATCTAAATTCAACTAAAAAGTCATCTTTGTAGAAGTAGCACAACAATTTCCAAATTTTGGACATCTTATCGCCTTGTTGTTTCAGGTGCGAACATTGTATAGTTCCATAATATTTGAGACATTTTCAGGTTTTTTTTTTCAAAGTGGATAATATGTTTTTAAGTTGAACCATGTTTAATGTCATGTCAGAACTAAGTTTTTTCTCTTCGGAATTTAGAAAATATGCAATCAGATGACCGACTAATTGTTACATAAAGCATGATTATGTAAACCACCAATCACATAAATGTCCATGTATTATTCATCTTATGGTGCCCACGTAAGTTTAAAGGACATCCACATTTCCTCGATTTGGTATCAATAAATTTTAACTTCCATGTATGTTCTTTATACTTGCCATTTCTTTCAAATTTCATCTTAATAAATGCTTATACGTCTTCTAATATAATCAAAATTTGACCTCCTAATAATAATGTTGAACCCTAATTGGACAACCTTTATGCAAACCCATTAAAGCATATGTTCACTTATAGCAAACTGTTGTTTATTAGTAAATAATTTTTCAACATTAAACTGAACATCAACCAATTTAACATCCTAAATGCAATAGCTTTGGTGACGACATCAGGGTTCACCATAACCACAATTAATAAAACAGAAGGCAATTTAAATTCACCATATAAAAAACTTGGATTTTCAATTTCTAAAACATTCGTAAAATAACCTAGATTTCAAACTCTGGACGTAACTTTCATATTTCATACAAAACTAAACCAATTTTTTTCAACAATGATCAATATATTATATGTATATTACTTGTAATTTCAACTTCTTTTGCACATTTTGATGTAAAAATACAGTAGAATATTGTTTGCAAGTAAAAATCTTGAATGAAAATGAAAGGAGATTTTGGTTGGATTTTTTCAATATTGGTGTTATGATTATGAAGATACCCATACATGCAAGGTTATGCAAAATTCATTTATTTTTTTGGTGTTTTCGAATTTTAATCTCCGGACGGTAAAGATATATCCAAAAATTAAAATCCTAATAGTTTTGGTAAAAATGAGAGTGTCTCTCTGACAAATAATATGTTCTATAAAAGATTTGTTGCTTCTAATTTGTAGAGATTATGATGAGTATTTTTAAATTTCTATAAGGTGTATATAGAGAGTGTAATGAACACTACTATTATCACTAATAAAATACTATAATCTTTCATAAAAAGGTTTGTTCAAATTTGGTGTTTTTTCGTCTCATTACATATATCTTTGTATAAGGGATGGAGTACTGCTCTGTGTACTCACTTTTAAAAAAAAAGGCTTTTTTTTGGTAATTGACACCGAAAAATATATAGCATTTTATCGTCATATGGATTGTGATTTTGAAATGCATTTGACAAGCAAAGTTGCGATCTTGCGGACTCTTAGAAGCAAGGAAATACAATTAACTATATAAAATATTTACATGTTTGAGACGTGAAGATAAAGAAGTAGCTATTTTTAACTTTCAATGAAGGAAACGTGCTCTTTGTCGTAGAGATGTAAGCAACCGAGGAACACAACCTAGGTACCAGGGGGTTGTGCATGCATCATCAGATATATATTGGGGATTTTATATTCTTACCTTCATATACTTCATGGATAAATGCTAGCAAGACTACTTTTATACTTCATGGATATATATATATATATATATATATATTATATATATATATATATATATATATATATATATATATATATATATATATATATATATATATATATATATATATATATATATATATATATATATATATATATATATATATATATATATATATATATATATATATATATATATATATATATATTATATATATATATATATAAGTGTATGTGTATTTTAATTTTTTTATCAAATAGTATAATAAAATTTTATTCTTAGATTGAAACTTATTGTCAAAAACATCATAATAAAATTTAACATTCATAAAAAGTTATTTGATATGTTAATGAAAATTTTGAAAATTACTTTTTATTATGTTTTAAATGAGTTAATTTTGATGTATCTCATTTATATATAAAATTGTCTTTGATCATTATTAAATTTTATAAATACAACTTTCAATTCAATAATTAATTTTATTATACAAATATGTGATAAAGTTAATTATTCAAGAGATTAATCTCTATAGTTGCGCGCATAAAATATTTGATTTGTATTGGGGAAAAATAAAATATATTTATTAACTATTTTTCATTAATGAATTTGTTCCATATAGAAACCATAATTAGTGTAGATCGTTGACGTAGAACCCTAGAACCGAAGACGTTAATCTCCGGTACGGTGGCGCGGGATGAATCTGCAAGGTTAGCACTTCAACTCCTACGTCAGTTACAAAGTTTAAGATGAATGTAGTGAAACGTGAAGATTAGAAAAGTATACTTTGAATCTAATTTGTGCTGACTATATACATTTGATGATCTCAATTGGGATATGAATGGTTGGGCCCTCATATTGGATCTTTGACCGATCTAGAACAGTTTCTCCCAAGACTCGAGTGTGTATTAGCCGAGAAGTGTTCAAAAATTGTGGCTGATATTTGACTATCACGTATGACCATAGTGAGAAACATGCAAGTTATGGAGCAGTTACAAAAGTAATGGGGATCAGACACATTAAATTCTTTTCCCATCATTGAAACGACACTTCATTTTTTCGGGCGTATGGCTTTAGGCTCGCAGTTAAGGGCATGACGTGTTTTCCTAGGGCATTTGATTGCACTTGAGTTTGCTTGCATTCCTAAGGTGAAATATGGTCATTGATTTGTAACTTTCTGTTTTCCAATGATCTAGTTTGTTGCTCGCTCTCCTATATATAAATGTCTTTTCTCTTGTTGAAGAACTTGTGTCATTCCTAAGAGTCAATTTCTATTTCCAAGAGCCATTTCTTTCTCAAGAGAATTTCTTTGAGTGTTTTCCTTTCCAAAACAAATCTTTCCATTTCGCATTTAACCTTTACCTTATTTGTCAGGTTTTACTCACTTAAAGTATCTTTCTTATCCTGAGTTTGTTTCATAGTTTCTAGTATTTACTTTGCCATGGCTAGCTAATATAAATGATCATCCTATAAATTTATTTGACGATTTTGGGAGTAGCGATTTTTTCCCTTTAGTTAGGACAAAAATGTTTTCTAGTTCAAGTTCTCGTTTCCCCGTTAACACGCATTCAATTCAATTGTTATAACTATGCCTAGTAGTTATGAGTCGAAGAGGTTTTCTAGTGGTTCTCTGGATAGAGAAACTTCCTTTAACGAGTCTTCATTCGACGGTCTTCTTTCTGACGAGGATATGGGAGGTGATCACACAATCAGTTTGACCCATGCTTCATATCTAGTTGTAAAAGATTTAGCCTCTACCGTTGTGATTACTCCAGAGATGGAGATCACGACCTTAAGTAATTGGAGATCGCGACCCAAGACTTATAACATGATTAACGGTTAGGATCTAAGTGATGTCAAGATTAAAGATCATTTAGCGTAGGGAACTCATCTTGATGGTGGCAATTGGCTCAAGCCCTTCGAGATCTTCCAGGTTGACAAGATACCTCTGAAGAATATCAAGTTAGTGGAGTTGGATGAACTCTGAGATATGGGGAACTCATTATGTTTTAAGTGATCATGGTACAATGAGCGTGACTAATATCAAAGCCGGTCGTCCCTCCGATTGATTGGTTCTCCTTATGGTATCAGGCAAAAGGATATGTAGCAATTTCAAGGAGTGCTCCATTCCTTTGAATGAATGTTTGTTCACTCGGATAAACCAACAGTTTCCCTTATCCGAGTTTGAAGTGGAGGTGTTAAGGTTTTTGAAAGTTGTTCCCTCGCAACTCCATATAAGAGCATTCCAATTTTAGGCGGAGTAATGGTTTTGGAAACGCTCCTACTTATTATTCTTCCATCTTTTAAACATAATCGAACCACATCAAAAAGTCCCTCGATTTAACCCTTTTTAAAAGATTGAGTGATTTTCGAAGACACTTTGTATTGGTGAAACTCTGTTTTAAAATAGTTTATCTTTGATACTAATGATTAAATTATTTTAATTAATAATCTTTATAAAATAAATAATATAAGCTTGGAATTAAAATTCGTTGATAGCCATTATTGGCTGTCTATGCGTTTTTCTAAAATGTCAACGCAATATAAAAATAAAATCAACGCAAGGTGTAAGTTATTGTCTAGCTATGTAGTTGAATTTCTCTAATTATTGTTGATATTAATATTGACGAAGAATTTAATAGTAGGGGATACATAAACAACTTATGTGAAAGGAATATAATTTATTGTTTATAATATGAAACGCTGAAGTGGAACACACAACAATGTTGATGAGAAAATTAGTGGGAAAGTGGTGCCATAGAAGGAAAAGAACTTGTTTGGTTTTTTTAACTAGTCAAGACAGAATAGTGAAACAAAGTAAGAAACTTGAAGGAAAAGCATATTTGAGATAATGAAGGAATGATGTTTGACTAAAAACTTTACGCTTCGGCGCTTGAAACCTGATTCATTCCTACTGCGCCGCAATTCTAGCGTTCCTCTCGCGCCCCATGTGCCATTACGCGTCACGTTTTCTTGCTTAAATTATACTCTAAATTATTTTATCAATATTGTAAACGAAATTTACTTAAGATTTATATTTTTTTTAATAAAGACTCATATATTAAAAAAAAGTGTTATAAAGAGGAATGAAAAGGGGAATCAATATAGTCCATTTGAAAACGAAGGTTTATACGAACAAAATTATTCATAAATCTAATAGGGATAGAATAAAAATATATGGAAGATTTTGCGTTGAGAGTTATATTTATAAATGAGTTCTCTCTTATAATTATGATGATGTTAGTGTTGTTAGGTGTAGTGAAGTAGGATACTCATATGTTTCTAAGATTCAAAGGGATCAAAGAAGGATTAGAAAGCTTTGATAACCATTAAACAATCCGTTTAAATCTTAAACTTGTTCCAACTATGATAATTAGTTATTTCCAAGCACTTTAAAATAGTTGAAACTTTGGCAAAGAAAGAAGATTTAGGAAGAAAAGTTTCTTCATAGTCAAGGACAAAATCTTCTTTGAAATTCCTGAAGATGTCACCACAACCTGTTGCATTCATATTAGAGATGAAGGTCCCATACTGTTGCACTTAATTCATCCCTAACCAAAATACCTCTTTAATATTAAGAGCTTTGGGGGATGGATTATCACATCAAAAGCTTTAATAGTGATTGTATAATCGCCAACTAATTTCACATGAATGCTAATCTAGTTGATGGACTCCTTGATGCTAAGTTTGTGGTTTTTGTATTTGAGATTGTTTCTAGAGGTCCAAACCTATTTGAAAAGGAAAATTATTGTTGGAATCATGGAAGACTGAGATCTACCATTAACGCAATGTTAGAACCAATCACTTAAAGACTCAGAATACCATTACGGTAAATAATACATTTCATGACGATGATTTCACCTCACGTATTGAAAAATCAAGGTCAAATACCTTGGCACACTCTTTCTTTTTATACAAAAAATATACAATATAGTTTGTCGATTATTTGGAAAACCGAGGGATAAACCTATTCAATGTACATGCTTCGAATCTCAATAACGTCAGTTTATGTTTTTATCTCATCAAAAGTGACGTATTCTTGAATATTTTATTTTTAATTTAAAAGTACGCTATTTTTCACCTCGATTTTCTTACCAATCGAGATGAAAATGTTTCTCTGATATATATATATATATATATATATATATATATATATATATATATAATATATATATATATATATATATATATATATATTATATATATATATATATATATATATATATATATATGTGTGTGTGTGTGTGTGTGTGTGTGTGTGTGTGTGTGTGTTTTTATCTCATTAAAAGTGACATATTTTTGAATATTTTATTTTTAATTTAAAAGTACGTTATTTTTCACCTCGATTTTCTTACCAATCGAGATGAATATGTTTCTCTGATATATATATATATATATATATATATATATATATATATATATATATATATATATATATCTTTAACTTGTAACATTCAGTTTCATTTGTCTAAACAACGCAATCAGAATCCTAACGAAGAGCCTCAAATAACGAAACGAATCCATAAACACATACCATCTTCAATACGAAGATGTTATGTATTTAGGACTTTTGTTTCTTCTTCAGAGATGAAAATCATTTTCTTTTACTTCTTCTTCAGAGATCTGGTACGTCAAACATGACTACTAATATTTTTGTCATATTGTTGTTGTTATTGTTATTGTTATTGTTGTTGTTATTATTATTGACATCTGATACCCTAGAGTTTTTGTGGTTGTTATTGATGTGTTTGTTGTAGATGTTCTTTTTGTTCCAAAATCCTAGAGGTCGTTTATTGACTTTGTTGGTTATTGACGTTGTTGTTCTTGATATTATGTTTGATGTTGTTGTTGCTTTCTTGTTGCTTTTGTTATTGATATTGATGCTATATTTTTGTGATTCTTTGAGCAATTGTCATCTTGTTCAATCTAGTAGAGTTTATTATATCTAATGTCGATTATTTGTTTCACTAACCCCTCTTTGAACATATAACCTAGTAAATTGATTTTGAAAATAATCATATGCAAAATTATGTTGTATCTGAAACTTATCTTACACTAATTAATGATTTTCTAGTATTATGCAACTCATCATTCATTTCACGTTATTTTATTGTTAAAATGTCTCCAATACTTCTAGTTTTCATTCAACTTTCTTCCATATTTATTCATTTTTTAAAGCATCAAATTTTATGCTTTCAAGAACGAATTAGTAGAAAAGGAATTTTTGAATAAAGAACTTGAAACATTAGAGAGATTTACCATAAAACAACGTGAGAAGAATGATGAGTTGCAGGATGCTTCAAAATCATAATCAATGTAAGTTGTTCTTCAAATATAACACAAATATTCATATAATTATTTTCCTAACCAATTTTTAGAAGTTATATCTTCAGTATAGGGTTTAGTGAAATGAGCAATCCACGTTAGATTAATAAACTCAAAATTGTTTAGCCCCTCAGTTTTATGAGATAATCGAGGTGAAAATATGGTATATCCGTCGGTGAAATTATAAAATTGATGGGACATGTCTTTTTGTCATTTCAGAATTTCAAAAAGGTCTCCATGGAGATCAAACACATGACTTTTTCACATAGTCGTCGATTTTTTTGAAACCGAGACGTAAAGTTTTCACTTTTCATGAAGCCCTTCGTTACCTCGCTCTGTAGCCGAGGTTAAATGCATTTCGCGTCCAAGGTTAAATGTGTTTTTTCTAGTAGTGTGCATATTTATGTTATACTTATTTCTAATTCAACTTCATGGAGCCTTAACAAATATGCAGCGTAAGAACATACGAGGAATACTTTTAGCATCAAAGTTATAGAGACCACATATGGAAGCCAAAGAAATCTCTCTTGTATGAACCAAATTGTCATTAGAGATTTTCACATGCATGATTTTCCAAACTAGTAAAGATTTATTTAGAGAAATTTCATTGCTCCAAATAGAGCTAGCCCAACCAGATTCATGGAGTAAGCGTGACTTGAACATATATGCATCATGTAGAGTGAGGTGACCAGAATCATTGTGAGATCAGTTGAGAAAATACATATTATTACTATTATCAACGAGAACATAGGGTATTAACAGGAAAGGGAACCACCCATTCCAACAATGAGGAAAGTCCCACATGCCATCTTTAATATGTTCAACAATTACATTGTTAACTTTAACTCCTTTTGATATAATGAACTCTAGAGAGGACAATTAGATTAAAGGCTAACCATGAAGGTGTGAAAAACACAAAAAAGGGTGGTTTGAATTAGGTTTTAAAAATAAAATATTTTTACCAACTCAAGAACACCACTAAAATGTTAATAACTAAGAGATAAAAACACAAGTATTTTTATCCTGGTTCGCTTGAAACTCAAAGCTACTCCAGTCCATCCGCCAAGGTGATTTTTCCTTATACACAGGGATTTAATCCATTATAATCAACTGATTACAATAATCACAAAGAATAACCTTCTTTTTCTTCTCAAGGATCCAACTATACCATAGTCTCCTTAAGGACTCACAAAGAACAACTTTCTTTGTCTTCTTAAGAATCTGACTATGCCCTAGTCTCCTTAAGGAATCAACCAAACAGTTTGAATAATATTTTATATGTTACAAGTTGCTTCTACACAAATAAATTTTACACAAATGATAAACAAATACTTAAAGAAAAACTGTGTATAAAAATGATAACTTTTCACAAATAAACTTTGTCAAGTTTTGCAGCGCTTTTAGTATCCTTGTTTTTCTTCAAGTCTCTAAGTCCCACTTATATAGCATAAGGAGAAGACCGTTGGAGGGCAAAATAGGGAAACAAAATAGAGCGGTTGATCACTGTTGGATGGTGAAAGGAGTGATAATGTGTACTGTCCTTTGCCCACAAATTCAGTGACAGGTATGATGTATAGTACTTTCCTTACCGAAGAAATCAAGTAGTGGAACAAATATTTGATTTGTACTATGTACTATTTGATCACGTATCCATTTGATATTATCTTAAAGTTTATTAGCTTCTGATGAAAGTTAAGCTGGATTCAGAAACTTCAGAATCCTCAGTCAAAACCTTGATAACGTCAGCAGTCTGGAATGAGATCTTCAGAATCTTCAGAATCTTTAGACTCTTTAGTCAGAACCTTGATAACCTCAACGTCTGGCTTAAGATCTTCAGAATCTTCGACTAAGTAACAAAACTTCAGAAGGTTTCTATTCTTCAGAAGCTTAATCATCAGAGTCATGTCCAAAAGCACAAACTGAGAGAATGTTCCAGCAGCAACATAGCGTTTCCTCATAAGTTTCTCAAGAATGAATCAGCACAGAAGCAGAAATATCATTGCAGCAGCAACTTTGAACATCTTTCAGAACTTCTCATGACTGACGCATAAGCGGAATTTAGAACACAATGTTCAGGAATTGATGACGTTGCACGTCATATACTCATAATCAAAACTGGCTATTAAAGCTACACAATAACAAACCATTAGGGTACCAAAATTGTTCTCACACAAATACAACATTGTTATCATTAAAACTCAAGGTATAGATGTAGAACTAAATCTTGTTCTAACAATCTCCCCCTTTTTGATGATGACAAAAAAATGTATTTTGATGAACAATTTTGTATAGGGTAATCACAGGAGAATACCTCTTACAAAAGCACAAAGCTCCCCCTGAGATGTATAATCCTAAAAGATAAAAATCAGAATGAAAGAGCATTTTCCTGGTTAACTTTTTTTTTGAAGTACCAGAATAATCTTCCATCAGAATCTAGTTTTTCTTTAGAAGTTGCTTGATGTTGTCCAGAGTACTAGTTTGTTAACATCAACATTCTGATGAAATTCACTTCAGAAGCCTTGGTTGAATTCTTTTGAAGAAGTTTCAAAGTCTAGTTCCCTTCAAAAGCTTGAATTCCAGTTCTTTTTGAAATTCTCTTTCAGGGTTTGGTTACATTTGGAAAAAAATCTCTTTGAAAAGAGCTTTCAGAACCTAGTTAAGGATTATTCTTAAAAGCTTGATTTCCAAGTCTGACTACCATAGAATTTACACTTCCTCAGAACTTGATTCGAATTTTCAATTCTTCAAAACTTGATGCCAAGTTCCAAGTTCAGAGCATGGTTTTTAATTCCTTGAAGACTCAATGCTTGGATCGTATTCCTAGTTCAAATTCTTCTCAAATAACGTTAAAGCTTCAGACTCAGAGAGCAGACCATTTCCTCAGAAACTGATAACTTATATTCTGATCTAAAAAACTTCAAAAAAAAGCTTATGATGCTTGAGCTTATCCCTGCAAAACACTTAATAAGCTATTCTTCAAAGTAGTTGTTAGCATAAACATTAAACAATGTTTGGATTCTAACTCATGAATATAGGTATATCAAAATCAATTATGATTATCCCCTTAAATACGTTTCTTGCCCTTTTTCATCATCAAAAAGACATAGATAAATAAAGTAAAAGTGATGGAAAGAAAGAAAGATGATTTTCATTAAATAGTGCCAAAAGGAAGAAATGAGTACAATCATGACTTAAGCAAAATGAAAATTCAAAAAGTGCAAAACAATTTAAAAAAATGCTAAGGGTTCTGAGGAGGAGGAGGTAGCGGTGGAAGTCTGGAGAGTATCAAGTGAAACTTCATTTCCTATCGGTCCAGACGTTCTTTGACCAGAGCATTCTCAGCTTTCATATCCTCAATGGTCTTCAAAAGCACTTCAGGAATATCCCCAGAAGAGGTTCCAGTAGATTGTTAATTATTAGAAACCTCCATTTTTTGTTCTTCAATTTGTTGTTCTTCAGAAGCAATTGTCTGAGCAATAACTTCTTCCATGACATATTCTAGATGACCAAAATCTACCGCAACTTCCTGAATAACTTCCTTAACCTTCTGAGCATGAAGACATAGTGGAGCATTTTGTAACTTCCAGATTTCCATTAAGGGAACAAACCTAGAAAGAAAGTTTCTTTCGGATAAGTCATACCCAAAGTCCTTTAGCTTGGAGATTTTGGAGTTTATCCACCTTCTGTAGGCTTCCCAAGCCGAGTCACTTTTAGCAGGATTAGTTGATAAACGACTAGTCTTCATAGCTTTGTGAAGACGACTTCTTGAGTCTGACTCAAACTTCCTTAGAATCTTACCAATATTGGGACTAGGTTTAGGTTGGTTGGGGATTCTGACAGAAAGATCTGTTATGGTTGTGTAACGGTAAAAAAATTGAGATTAAGATATTGAATAACTTAACTCATAAAGCAAGAGATGTCACCGCGCTTTTACTATTTCCAAAGGAAAAGGGAAAAAGTACAAACAAAACCCAAATATTGATTAATAATCACATGAATCCCCGACAATGGCGCCAATTTGATTCGCTGTCGCGCGCGGATCAAAACCGAGTTATTTTGAAAATGTAGTATAGCGACAATGACTCGAATCGTCTCTCATAGATTCTTGTATTATTCTTAACCTAATGAAATCGATTTAAGGGGGGGTTATGTTTTAGTGGTCGATTTAGAAAACAAAGCAAAAAAAGTGATTAAAATAAGCGATTATAAAATAAGTCAATCTACTGTTTTCGGTTTCCGGCTAATCATTGGTTTTTACCTACCAATTCCCTAAGCGGCTTCGATCTCTATTGGATTCAAATTCGATTGACAAGTGCAATAGATATATGACAGATTTATATTCCATATTCCGAATTAATCAAACGGATAAATACAATCGTGAATTAAGCAAACACGATTTACAAACGCAATTTAATGACAAAGCGACGAAAACGGCGATTAATAGTTAGGAATGCAATCATACGAATTTAATCAAAACCATTCCACAAAATACAGATTAATCAGAATCTGGTTTGTCTTCAGAAGTTGCTTGATGTTGTCCAGAGTACTAGTTTGTTAAAATCAACATTCTGATAAAATTCACTTCAGAAGCCTTGGTTGAATTCTTTTGAAGAAGTTTCAAAGTCTAGTTCCCTTCAAAAGCTTGAATTCCGGTTCTTTTTGAAATTCTCTTTCAGAGTTTGGTTACATTTGGAAAAAAATCTCTTTGAAAAGAGCTTTCAGAACCTGGTTAAGGATTATTCTTAAAAGCTTGATTGCCAAGTTTGACTACCATAGAATTTACACTTCCTCAGAACTTGATTCGAATTTTCAATTCTTCAAAACTTGATGCCAAGTTCCAAGTTCAGAGCATGGTTTTAATTCCTTGAAGACTCAATGCTTGGATCGTATTCCTAGTTTAGATTCTTCTCAAATAACGTTAAAGCTTCAGACTCAGAGAGCAGACCATTTCCTCAGAAACTGATAACTTATATTCTGATCTAAAAAACTTCAAAAAAAAGCTTATGATGTTTGAGCTTATCCCTGCAAAACACTTAATAAGCTATTCTTCGAAGTAGTTGTTAGCATAAACATTAAACAATGTTTGGATTCTAACTCATGAATATAGGTATATCAAAATCAATTATGATTCTCCCCTTAAATACGTTTCTTGCCATTTGTCATCATAAAAAAGACATAGATAAATAAAGTAAAAGTGATGGAAAGAAAGAAAGATGATTTTCATTAAACAGTGCCAAAAGGAAGAAATGAGTACAATCATGACTTAAGCAAAATGAATATTCAAAAAGTGCAAAACAATTTAAAAAAATGCTAAGGGTTCTGAGGAGGAGGAGGAGGTAGCGGTGGAAGTCTGGAGAGTATCAAGTGAAACTTCATTTCCTATCGGTCCAGACGTTCTTTGACCAGAGCATTCTCAGCTTTCATATCCTCAATGGTCTTCAAAAGCACTTCAGGAATATCCCCAGAAGAGGTTCCAGTAGATTGTTGATTATTAGAAACCTCAATTTCTTGTTCTTCAATTTGTTGTTCTTCAGAAGCAATTGTCTGAGCAATAACTTCTTCCATGACATATTCTAGATGACCAAAATCTACCGCAACTTCCTGAACAACTTCCTTAACCTTCTGAGCAAGAAGACATAATGGAGCATTTTATAACTTCCAGATTTCCATTAAGGGAACAAACCTAGAAAGAAAGTTTCTTTCAGATAAGTCATACCCAAAGTCCTTTAGCTTGGAGATTTTGGAGTTTATCCACCTTCTGTAGGCTTCCCAAGCCGAGTCACTTTTAGCAGGATTAGTTGATAAACGACTAGTCGTCATAGTTTCGTGAAGACGACTTCTTGAGTCTGACTCAAACTTCCTTAGAATCTTACCAATATTGGGACTAGGTTTAGGTTGGTTGGGGATTCTGACAGAAAGATTTGTTATGGTTGTGTAACGTTAAAAAATTTGAGATTAAGATATTGAATAACTTAACTCATAAAGCAAGAGATGTCACCGCGTTTTTATTATTTCCAAAGGAAAAGGGAAAAAAGTACGAACAAAAGCCAAATATTGATTAATAATCACAAGAATCCCCAGCAACGGCGCCAATTTGATTCGTTGTCGCGCACGGATCAAAACCGAGTTATTTTGAAAATGTAGTATAGCGACAATGACTCGAATCGTCTCTCATGGATTCTTGTATTATTCTTAACCTAATGAAATCGATTTAAGGGGGGGTTATGTTTTAGTGGTCGATTTAGAAAACAAAGCAAAAAAAGTGATTAAAATAAGCGATTATAAAATAAGTCAATCTACTGTTTTCGGTTTCCGGCTAATCATTGGTTTTTACCTACCAATTCCCTAAGCGGCTTCGATCTTTATTCGATTCAAATGCGATTGACAAGTGCAATAGATATATGACATATTTATATTCCTAAATTCTGAATTAAGCCAACGGATAAATACAATCGTGAATTAAGAAAACACGATTTACAAACGCAATTTAATGACAAAGCGACGAAAACGACGATTAATAGTTAGGAATGCAATCATACGAACGACGATTAATAGTTAGAAATGAAATCATACGAATTTAATCAAAACCATTCCACAAAATACAGATTAAGCAAATGATATTTTATAGAATAGAATTGATAGAGAACGAAATTAAATTGATAGAATAAAAACCTCAAAGCCTTGGAAATTCGGTTACAGCAAATTGACTCTAGGAGATTAGTTGCTCTTCATGATCGCACAAAAGTAAAAAGTTATCGTGAATAATGTGTGATTGCTACAGTATCACGGCTTCCCTTTTAAACAGAATAAGGGTTTCACTAATAATTCAAATTGGGTCGGAAAACCTAAATTCGGCCCAACAAATGGCCCAAAAGAAAATATTTCCTAAAGTACGAAACTTCAACGAATTATTTGAGACGTCTGCACTCCTAATCAGCTTTTTTCTTCAACATAAAAGTTGTAGATCTTTCTCTTAGCTTTCTAACGCATGTCAGAACTTGCAAAACGGCATCTCGTAGCTCAAGTTATGATCCGAACAGTGGACATGTATCAAATAACCGCTAAAATTGAAAATATAAAACGAAAATAGATTAAAGGCAACCATGAACTTAAATATAAAAACATAATAAAATAGTAAAATAAGCAAAATAAACTAGATAAATGCCTAAGTACAATTATAGAAGAATGTGCATCAAAATGCACTGATCAACTATTTAAATTTAAAACAGAATAATCAAAACTATTTAAATTTAAAATAAAAAATGAATTTTATAAATTCAACAAAATTGAAGGACTAAAATTATAATTTAACCTAAATTTAATTAACGATTTATATTTATTAAAAATAAAGTGAAAATATCTCCACATCTCCACACATAATTTCTACCCATGTCTTGCAAACTTTCCCCACAATAAATATGTTGAATGCACGAGATAAAAATAAAAGTATATTGCTAAAAAATAATAATTACAAACTATCAATTTTTTTTGAAATCTTAATATTAGAGTTTGCGATTGATTAATTCAAAAAAATCAATCCCACTCTCCATTAGTAGGGGTCATGCAACATAGGAGTTTGGCTAAGTTCTCTATCCCAACTATCATAATGAAAATTTAAATTAAAAGATTGATATATGTCATTAAACCCAAACAAAATAAATTGGAGAAGTAAATGGCTTTTTTACAAAAATAACCCAGTTTTTCAAGGAAATTCCCAAAATACCCCTGGTTTCAAAAAATTCCCAAAATACCCCACTTTTAGGAGGAGTCTCCAATTGAATTGGCGACTCCTCTTAAAACTTGAATGGAGGCGCCAATTGGATTAGCTAGGGCAGGTGCCCTAGCCAATCCAATCGGCGCCTATGTGTAGGTTTTAAGAGGAGTCTCCAATTCAATTGGCGACTCCTTCATAAAAGCCTCAAATGACAAAACCTCCAACATAAAAGTTGTAGATCTTTTCAAGAAAATGAATTTAGACTTAAATTTTGCATCATTTGGATTTTTTATGAGAAAGTTATGGGCACTTGAAGTTGGACTTTTTCACATTTCAACTGTTATGTGACCTATAATGTTTTGTATTATCACATGTGTTTCTTTTAGAATTATGAAATTTTGTCCAACATAACAATTGAATTAGACATCTAAACGTTCCAATGCATTTTATCCCACCTCAAAATCATGAAAAATGAAGGAGTTAGGTCCTTGGGAAGTTGACCCAAAATTAGGGTTTCAGTCAAAATGACTTATAATGTTTTGAAATGAATGATGACCTTCCAAGTTTCAAATGGATTTTTGATGAATATAAAAGTTGTTCATATGGCGACTCTTCTTAAAACTTGAATGGAGGCGCCAATTGGATTGACTAGGGCAGGTGCCCTAGCCAATTCAATTGGCGCCTATGTGTAGGTTTTAAGAGGAGTCGCCAATTCAATTGGAGACTCCTCCTAAAATGCCTTTTTTGTCTTATAAATAGATGCGTTGTGTGACCAATTGTTCCACAGCTCATATAATCATTTGGCTATCATGTTTGGTGTTCGTCGCCGATACGGTAAGGTGATTTATGCGAGAGACAAGCCTCAAATGCTGATGTTGTTTTGGAACATCACCACGTTCGATCAACTGAAGAGGGAGCTGGTTCGATGGTTAGATGGGAAAATACCAGAAGGGAAAAAAATCAAAAGTATTGAGAGACTTGACAGTATCTTTGGTTGGGTGCGAATGAAGACTGATAAGGATGCTAGGGAAATGATGTTTGGTCGAGACGACATCAATTTGATTGTTGTAATCAGTTAGAATTATTTATGTTTTCAGATGTTTTGTACTGATGTTTGTTGTGAAACTCGTTGTAATAAGAACTTAATGATATATAATGATTGAATGTTACAAAAATACAATGTTACAAAAAGCTTAAGACCTAGATGATGCTCCTTGATTGGGACAGTTGTTTTTGTTGTGTCCTGGTTGACGACAGATACTACATAATCTTATCATTTTATCTGTGGAATCCATCTCTGTTCTGATACGTGTGCTGTTTGGCCTTTCTTTCTTCTTTCTACGCATCTCTTCATTGTGCCAAACAATATCTCCTTTATATGGAGGCCAGTAATCCTCCATTGGTAGTACTAAGAAGCTTTGAGTATATACATTCATGATGGTGTTGGCCTTGTACACATCAGATAAATGGTTATAAGCGTCTTGACGAGTATAAGCGCATGCTGCAATGACATGGGAGCAAGGTATGCGGAAGGCCTGGAATTTTCCACAATCGCACCAACTTCTGTTTAGTCTAACAGCGTAGGCTAAATTTGGTCTCCCCTCGTTGTTGCCCATTGTTTCCTGGACGCTGAAATTTTGTCTATGACGGTCAAAGACTATTACAGCGTGTGTGGTAGCTTTGATGCTCTCCTCTTTCATGACCTTCATGCAACACTCACTGAATACTTGCCTGGACATTAACACTGCACTCCATCTTTCACCTCTGGTTGCGAACATAGAAGCCAACCTATAATAGGTTGATCTTACCAAGGCGGTTATCGGCAGATTTCAAATTCCTTTGAAAACCCCGTTCATGCATTCCACAATGTTTGTTGTCATGTGGCCCCATCGACAACCACCGTAAAATGCCCTTGTCCACTGCTCTACTGGTATGTTATTTATCCATCTCCCTGCGTCTTCATTAGATAGTCTAATTTCATCATGATAATATTGAAATGACGGTTGAGTTAAAGCATACCCAGCATTCACCACCTTCTTGCGAAGATTCTTATCTTTTATAGCACACATGAAGTTTTGTGCAATGTGTCTGATACAGTAGACATGTGTAGAAGGAGGATCATGCCATCCGTTGTCATGGTTGTTGTAGGCACTCTCAATGGTAGCATGTCTATCAGAAATCAAACAGAGATTGGCTTGTGGAGCCACATGCGTTCTGAGATGTCGAAGAAAGAAACCCCATCCACCAGCCGTTTCACCTTCAACAAGAGAAAAGGCAATGGGAAAGACATTGTTGTTACCGTCTTGTGCAACCGCCATGAGCAAAGTACCCTTGTATTTTCCGTATAACCAAGTGCCATCAATTTGAATAATAGGTTTGCAGAATGCGAAACCTTTGATGCACGGGTCAAATGCCCAAAAGAGACGGTGAAATATTCTATTACCTGTAGCACAGGTTCCGTCTGGCATCATTGTTGGCACTGTCTCCATAATTGCCACAGTTCCTGGGACATATGTTTTTAGTGCCCATAAAAATCGTGGCAATTCCTTGAATGAATCCTCCCAGTTGCCGAAAACCTGTTCAACAACCTTTGTCCTCGAAATCCAGGCTTTCTTGTAAGATGAAGTATAATTATATGTTGTTCTGATATGGGATATAATTATACTCACCTTCACTGATGGGTCTTTATTTACCAATGGCAGAATGTCTTGACATATCAAAGTTGCGCTTAGTTTACGATGATCTTGTTCAACGTTAGTTGCAATGCAACTGTGCGGTGGGTCTATTGAAGCGATCTCCCAAGAGTCGTTTTTCTTCTTGTAAGACGCAGCCAAACGAAACTTGCAAAGCATGTTACGACATTCGATAACATACCTTCTAGAATCATTGCGTTTCACTGTAAAGTCAGCAGAGTTGGTCATGTGGAATTTTTTGATTGCCAGAACACATTCTTCTTTGGTTCGAAACATGTCTCCCACCTTTAATTCGCCTTCTGATCTCGGATACGGATTATAGAAAACACTGTTGGATGTTTCATCGTCGTGAAGATCCATATTTGTCATATGTTGAGGCGGATTGTAGACATGACTAGGAGGTATTGGTGGTGGTTGATCATCATCTTCATCGTCGTTGTTCAGCATGTGATCAACCTGTATCTCGGTCTCCTCTTCTTCTTCATCAACAACGTCGACTTCTGCTTCTGCTTCTGGGTTGAGTTCATCTGACCATTGTGCATCATCTTCATCAGCTTCATCCTGATCGGTTAGTTAAGACTGTTGAGATGGTATACATGGTTGTAGAGTAATGTAAAACTCGATACAATTGCAGCCTGAATGTTCATGACTAACAAACATGTATTCAACATCTTCATCGTCTCGTACCTTAAGGGGGAAATACTTGCATTGACCATTCTAAAAAAATATTGGATTTTGATATGTGATCTTTGACACAATACCCGATCCTATAAAGGATTGTATTCTTTTTTTCAAATGCAAAAAGGTTGCATTTCTCTTGATCGTGATTCTAATGGTATCAGTGTTTCGAAAACAAAAACCATGTAGCTCAGACTCGAATGTTTCACCGTTGCAGTGAACGTTGACACTATATAATGATGAAGATGACATTGTGTAGATGAAAACTATTTTCTTACTGCAGATGAATGTGAGTGAAGTGTCTTGGATGTTGATAGTAAGACACTTAAATAGATGGTATCAGTGTCTCACATGCTAGCTAGTTCTGAGATGATGTGTCGGACATGCAAGCTAGTCTGCGATGACGTGTCGGACATGTAAGATAGTCTGAGATGATGTGTCAGTCATGCAAGATAGTCTGAGATGATGTGTCAACCATGCAAGCTATCAAGAAGTGACTCTTCAGCATGCAGGAGACAAGACAACCACGTGTCGGACATGTAAGATAGTCAGAGATGATGTGTCAACCATGCAAGCCATCAACAAGTGACTTGCTCAGCATGCAGGAGACAAGACAGCCACGTGTCAGACATGCAGATGGTGTCTCCAAATGGATTGGCGCCTCCACTTAATCCTTGTACATGGTCGCCAATTCAAGTGGAGACACCATGCATTCAGACCTCGAAACCAAGCATTCAGACCTAGCCTTGCATGCATGTTCCTATGGAGGCACCAATTTGAATGGCGACCCCTCTTAAGGATTGTACATGGTCGCCAATTCATGTGGAGACACCATGAAAACACAAATTTGCATGCTCCCATCCATTTGCTTATAAATACATCCAATCCTTCAACACTTCTTCCACACCATCACTCTCACTACTTCCTATACAATACTTCTTTTACAATTTCATCTTCAACAACATCTTCTAGTTTCATCTACACCAACTCCCCAATAATATGTCTTTACTCACAATGGGCGAAGCACATAGAGGAACGGTTGCAAACATCGCAACATATGTAAGTTTTTTCTTTTGTTAACTTTTTATCTTTCATCTTCACCAACCCCATTTTATTTTGACATACCAACTTAGTCAAGTGTTTTATTCTTTCTATTATAGGATGTATCAAGGTTTCGAACTCGGGTCCACGAATATGTCCATATGGACCCGATGATTCAACCTTATGTTGAACTCGTCGGTTTTGGTCATATTAGCAAGATTATGTCTTGGTCTATAGATAACAAGTTCATTCTAGCCTTATGCGAAAGATGGAGGCCAGAGACACACATATTTTGGTTCCCAACTGGTGAGTGTACCGTGACGTTAGAAGACGTCTACATGCTTTTAGGACTACCAATTGAAGGCAAGGTTGTTAATGGTAAGACCAACTATGCAAATTCAATTTGCATGGAGCTTTTAGACACTGATTTGTTAGATGATAATGCTAGAGGCCAAGGTATACTACTCTCACGCCTAAAGTCATATTATAATAGTTTATACTTAGATGAGCACTCTACCGAAGATGCTCGAATAATAAAAACTAGGTGTTACATTATGTTGTTAATAGGATCCTTTTTATTTCCCGAAGGTAGTGGTTCTAGCATGCATATTATGTACTTACCTCTACTTAGACATGTAGATAGAATAGGAAGTTACAGTTGGGGATCTGCTTGTCTAGCCTATCTCTATAGCTCGTTGTGCAAAAACTCCCACAAAGACACATCTACATTTTCTGGATGTGCTGTTTTACTACAAGCATGGGGTTGGTCAAGACTACCGTCTCTAGCACCGGTCAATAACAACCCTTTCACTTTTCCATATGCACAAAAGTAAGTTGTTTAAATTGCTATATCTTTACTTACTTCCTTAAAGTTTATTACCTCAAACTAATTTTTTAAAACTTTTTGGTGTAGATGGCCGACACGTGGTATGAGTTACAACAGATGTCCGAGACACTGTATTACTCAGTATCGCAATCTGTTGGATCACCTTCGACCGACAGAGGTAAGCAAAATAACTTAATTATTTCGCTATATTATGTTAACTTTTTCTACATTCATTATAATCCTATCTTCTTTAACATTTCAGTTTATTTTGCGTCCATACCTTAATCTGGATCATGACCATGAGGTCAACGCTGAAGACGCAGCCGTATGGACAGCATGCACACCGATAATATGGTTCACAACTGTGGAGATGCACAACAACGATCGTGTGAAGCTGCAGTTCGGTATGGTCCAGAATATCCCAGATCCCCCAGCTAGCCTAGGAGAATGGCATATGCGTAAAGTGAATGACCAATGGAACTTCAACCCTTGGCAAAACTTCGCAAGATCGAAGTGTTGCAAGTGGAAGCACCGTCATGACCATGTCTTAACTGACGCAGTCATGCCAAATGAGGTAAAACCAAGTCGTACTTATATGGCTTGATATAGATCGGTTGGTTTTCAATTCATTGCCGAAGATATGTACCTCTACGACCCACGCCAGGAAAGTTACACACAAGAAGGATCAACATCTAACCCCCAACAACATTCTCAGCCCGGTTACTCACAACCCCCTATCCGTCAAACTTTCCGTTCCACAAACACGCAAACATACAACCAAAACATGCCATTCACCCAACCCCAATACCAAGAACATACCCCATACCACCACCAAAAAATTGACCATCAACCTGAGACCCAACATCGCTTCGCACCCACACCATCACCCTACCAAAGTCGCCTTAGCCAAAACACCAACCGCCCCTCCTCCTACCGTAGCCAAGAAGCCCAAACATCACAAAACCAAAACATCCCACAACCCTATCTCTACCAAACACCCCAACAACCTTTCCAACCTTTCCTAGATGCATCATTCACACCCATGTCTCCCTTCAACCATCTCGGTCGCCCATCCATGAGTCAACCACATCCCAACTTCTCTGGCATGGGTCATGAGCTCAGATACGGCGGTACACCATCATTGCATACTGAAGACTATGCTGAGTTGTCTGAATACCTCAATGGACCTTCTCCTGTAGTTGGTAGTGACGCTCATGGCCCCTCAGATGAACAAACACTGGTGCAGAATCCTCAACGTGGGTTAGGGCCAAGGGTTAGGGTAGCTAGGGGATGTGGGACCGGAGGTCGGTTAGGTGATCCCGGTCATCACCATTAGGTTTCTTTGTGTAAACTCCAAACTTTATTAATACCAAGTCGTATTTGTAGCGGTGTATTCGTCGCTATATGATTTATTGATTAAACCATAAGCAAAGCATACAATGAATCGAGTCGCCACCGCACTTTTATTTATCCTAAGGACTGGTTAAAAAGCGAACAAAAACCTAAGAAGTTTTACACGTAGAAAACTAATGAAAAAGATCAGAGAATCTGGGTAAGGGGTAAATTACGCAATGGGAAGGTGTTAGGCACCCATCACGTCCTAGGTACTCCTAGGGAGCCCTTTTCACACTTGTTGTATAAAAAATGTTTATTTGTTTTGACATATTGTGCAAACATGAATGGGATGATGAGAAAAGAATATACAATTTTATTATTTTTGTGTTCGAACGGATGAACCCGTTGCCTACGTACCTTCCATCAAAGGTAAGGATCAAAACGCCGTAGTTCGGCTAAAAGATTTCCAAAAACATTTGTGAGTTCATTTTAAAACAATAGCACTAAGGCTCTACGTTATCCACGGGAGAAGACTCAACCAACATCAACAATCCACCATGCGAGGACGGCTTCAACATACTAGTGAGGGGTTAACCCTATAATAAGTATGGAAGACTTACAATCGACTCACTAAGGATAAGGTAAGGATTACATCAACCACTATGGTAATTAAAACCTACGGCTAATGTATGAAAACATATTAACAATGGACAAAGCCAAAACAATTGAATGGGTGGAGTTAATTGATTATGATTATTCACAAAATATGGTCAAGGTATGATTAAGATTGATTCAAAGAAGTGTTATGAAAAGTGAAGTTTGAAAAAGTCAAGGACTTAAGGTCCAAGTTTCTAATTTGAAAAGACTATGAGAATGTTTGCACAACAAGTCAAAGTTTTTTTTGAAAGGCAAAGTGTGAAAAGTTTAGGACAGAGATGGTATGGATGATGGAATGTAAAACTTCTTATAAAGGTTCACCTCTTGAAATCATATAGAAGATGATTCAAGTGTGTCCTTAGGAATGGGCAACAAAGCAAGTCAAATTAAAAGCAGAGTGATACCGGATGCCATCAATGGTCTTATACCAATCTCACAAACAAAAGCGGATATCGGATACCAATAAATGGGTTTACACCAATCTCCCAAAACGAAACAATGATACCGGATGCCATCAATGGTCTTATACCAATCTCACAAAAGCAAAAAGCGGATATCGGATACCAATAAATGGGTTTACACCAATCTCCTAAAACAAAACAAAACTTGGAAGTCGGATGCCAATCTATCTGGACTTATACCAACCTCCAAAGTATGGTCATAGGAATACAAATGCCACATCACAGGGACTTACAATTGCATCCTCTCACACAACAAACAAGAGCAAAGAAGATATGAGTGACCAATGAGGTCTTACACTCTATCCTTCCATATCACAGGAACAATGGCCAAAGAACATGGTCTTACAATTGTCCTCAATGGGCAAGCAAACATAGATCACAAGGATATGCAATAATGATCATACAAGGATTAACAATCAATAATGATGAATGCACAATGGCAAGTAAGGAATCATGTTCAAATGAATCAAATAATCAATCAAACAAGTTCAAGTAGCACACACTATAACCACACAATTTAGGCTCAATCAAAGGTTGGACTTTAAAAGTCAACCGGAATAGGGTAGATGGCGCTCTTAACCTTGACATTGAGAGCCAAGGTGAAGCAGATGAAAGGATATGAGGGGTGTGCCTCATCACTCTTATCCCTGGTCAGGGAGAGCATTGAATATCAGAAGGTGGGGGAGTTCAGAAAGATGGAACTCTCTCCCCAAAGTTAGACTCGATTGATCTTGGGTTTTACTCAACATGCATCAAACACAAGTAGTGTGAGCAATGTGAGTGACTCACAGAATAGTAGGAGATAGGCTACATATCTCTTTTGTCTACCAATTGCCTCGTATGAGGTCTTTACCTGCTTAGGGACAAAATATAAACAATCACAAACATCGCCTTTTAAGGAGGACTTCAGACAGTTGCCTGGCTACATAACAAGCCAGGTCTTCCAGACTACATGGAGACAAGAGAGTCTACATCAATGCAAATGCTATACAAGCAAAGCAATGCAAGTTCTCAAAAGAACTGAGCAACTAAGGGTACCTGAAATCAATCAAATATAATCAGCATCCCAATCATTAACTCAAAACAACAACATAAGAACCAACAACAATGTACAATCAAACAATGCAATGTGCATAGCACAAAGCTCAAGTGAACCAAGCACCCTACAACACAAACAAGTTAGCTCACAATAGTCAAATGAAACAATTCAACTTGCATTAATTCCTTTTAAGCACTTTGCTTCTTAACCTGAAAAGTCAAAGTCAAACTCAAACATGAGTAACAAGACCACTAGGACAAGCCTAGGGTCCAAAGGATGGAAAAAATGTAAAACAGCAAGTGAAACATGACCAAAACCAAGGTTCATCAATTAAGAAGAAGGACCAATTGGTCTCATATTAAAACTATGCACCAAATTTATTTCATGCACAATTTAAGTCAAAGTAGGCAAGTGTGAACCACATATGAGCAAACAGAATGATTTCAATCAAAAAAATATCAAACCAGCTCAATAAATTCCACAAATATTCCAGCTCAAACAGGACACATTCAATGAGCTACATGTTAATTTTTCATGCCATTTGGATAAATGGAAGTAGGGAAATTAAATTCAACATGTCATGGCATGCAAAAATCAACCTAAACTAGGTCACAAACCAAGTGTCAACTCCAATCAATTGTAAAACAGAAATCAAAGATTGGAAATGAATGGGACCAAAGCCAAATTAAAGCTAAACATGTTAAGAAACACTCCACCAAATTTCACATTCATATGGTAAGAAATGAGCATTTCACAAGATATGGAAGTTTGCTACTCAAGCAAAACCCTAAAAATGCTAAACAGCAATAAAAAATGTCAATCAAACAGGAAATGAATCAACAATTCCTACAAAAATTCATAGTGAAACTAGACATATACAAGGTATTTCATGCAAAAAATCAGAGCCATAGGCCTAGTGAAAGCATGGAAAATTAAATCATGAACACAGCATAGCATAGTGTGACACATATTGTCACACTCAAGAAGATTATATCATATTTACCAAACCAGGGATCCAAAAACTACAAACTATACATAAAAATCACCAGGCATGAGTCAAGAACAAGCATGTGAAATTTCATTCATTTTGGATAATGCATGGTTATTTTGTGATCAATATGGTGAAACATACATATAATGCACACATGTCAAAAACCAATAGGCAAATCAAAAAAATCACCAGGCACAACTTGAGTTACTATGCCTAAAAAAAACTAGAGGAAATTCTGAATCCAACAAAAAAATTCCCACCTAATTTGGATTAGGGATGATCTAATTATGATTTTTGTAAGATTGATTAAATTATGAAATAATTATTTAAATAGATTAAGTGATTTAATTAGAACGAATGGCAATATTGTAAATAAACACAGCCCTGGCCAAAACGCAGCGTCCAATTAATGTGGTGGCAGCGTGTTATTCATTGGATTTGGAGGGAAACACGGATTTCAAACGGGAGGCCAAGGCAGTGGATTAAACACGCGTTTTTTCCAGAAATTCAAGAACAACAACGTGTTCTTCATGGCCAGAAATCGTCATGGCCATTTCTCAACCAATTTGCACAAACTATATACCGTTGGAACCGGCATTCGATCAGGATTATGAATATGCATTCGATTTTGTCCAGAAATCCACGTACAAACAGATCCAATCGAAAACAGTTTTGGCATACAATCTTTAAATCACAATATCTCGATGAATAATGGATGGAATTGTACGATTCAAGCATCAATCTACTCTATGTCAAAGGATCTATCTAAACCGCATGGCAATTGCATGAATTAAAGATTTCGAAATCTCACCTCCTTGATGTGCAGTGCTCGAATCAGTGTGTTTTTGGCTTTGATTGATGAAAACAGGTGAAGAATAATGCTCAAGAAGGTGTATGGTGAAGAAAGTTCAGCTCAAAAGTGCATGAGGAAGTGAAATCTTGCAGCTGCCATGGAAGTTCAAGGTTTTGGACAGTGGATGAATCTGCGCTATTCTTCAATCAATCACCAAAACAGCTCTTCCAAATTACCTCCAAATGATGAACACAGCAAAAAATCACACAAAGATTGGTGGATTCTTGATGAATTGATGAAAAAAAGTTTGTGTGAAAAATGGAGAAAATTGAGAGAATTCTAGAATTTTTGGATTGGATCTGAAAAAATGATTATTCCTTCTGCAATTCTGTTATGATTAGGACTATATAGTCCTTGCTAATCATCTTTGCTAATCATGCTTAAGCAAAACCAAAGGGATTAGTGAAATCAAGCTTGTTATGTAATTGGCCAATTTGCCCTTGGATGACTAGAACCAATGTAACAGTGATTTTCCACCTTGAGCAAGTCATAAATCATATTTGGGAGCTATTGGAATTGGTCCCATGTGAAAATTCCATGTAATTTGAAATTTGGACTTTTTTCCCACCAAAATTTAAATGGTTCACTTCAAAAATGGCCTTTTTATGTGAAGGTTTTTGATGAAATGTAATGATGGATTTGGATAGTACACATCAAATGTGGTTTGCTCAAAGAAGAACCATCCAATTTGGCCATTCCATGTGAAAGTTATGCCACTTTGAATTTAGGCATTTTCTGAAAATGATTTGACCATATCTTGCCAACCATACATGGGAATTGAGTGTTATTGGACTTTTTGGAAAGGCAAGAACAAGATCTTCAACTTTCATGTTGGACAAATTTTGATTTGAAGCTTGTATGATGAAGTCATTTTGAGGAGCATAACTTTCCATTTTTGGCAGGTGAAAATTACAGGTCATTTCCATTTTGGGAAACTTTTTGTCTGACTTCAAATCCTTCAACCTTGATCTTTGAAATGCCAAATGAAGCTTATATGGACATGAATGAGACATTTCCAACCATCTCACACCTTCCAATTCCTGATTAAATGCACAGTTGACCACAGTTGACCACAGTTGACTTTTCTAGGGTTTTGGTTGACTGAGCCATGTTCTGATGAATTTCAAGCCTTTTTCAATTGAGATCTTGATTCCAAATGATATCACCAGTCATATGAACTCTTATGAATGATCATGGTGCCCAAATTCTTCAAGAATGGCCACCATCTGTTGCTCAATGGCTTGCTTTTGACTGGTTGACTGATGATTGCTTCAGCTGTAAGTAACAAGGTTAGATGACAATATTTTTGTACTTTTGGTTAGTAAACAAATGAAAAGCAATGACATACAAATGCAATACATGCTTGGTGATCAAGAACCACACTCACAAGACACCCACCCACTAGGAGGGAAGCAAAGATGCACAAATGATCCTTGAGACAATGATATGACATGATATGATGCCTTGAGGCAATGAGGGATCTTAGGGCAAAAATTGGGGTCTTACAGTATTATATCAAATTTATCTTTCACTTATACCATAAAACACACAAAAAATGCATTTTATGAGGAGTCTCCAATTGAATAATAGGTCACATGTGATAATACTAAAACATTATAGGTCACTTTGGACCAAAGTCATTGAAATGTGATAAAGTCCAACTTCAAGTGCCCATAACTTTCTCATAAAAAATCCAAATGATGGAAAATTTAAGTCCAAATTCATTGCCTTGAAAAGATCTACAACTTTTATGTTGAAGGTTTTGTCATTTGAGGCTTTTATCATTCAAACAGAAGGGCTTGAAGTTGGTCCATTTTGGCAAAATTCACATACACATGTTTTGACTAAAACCCTAATTTTGGGTCAACTTCCCAAGGACCTAACTCCTTCATTTTTCATGATTTAGAGGTGGGACCAAGTGCATTGGAAAGTTTGAGATGTTTACTTCAATTGTTATGTTGGACAAAATTTCACAATTCTAAAAGAAACACATGTGATAATACAAAATATTATAGGTCACACAACAGTTGAAATGTGAAAAAGTCCAACTTCAAGTGCCCATAACTTTCTCATAAAAAATCCAAATGATACAAACTTTAAGTTCAACTTTATTGTCTTGAAAAGATCTACAACTTTCATGTTTAAAGTTTTGTCATTTGAGGCTTTTATGAAGGATTCGCCAATTGAATTGGAGACTCCTCTTAAAACCTATACATAGGCGCCAATTGGATTGGCTAGGACACCTGCCCTAGCCAATCCAATTGGCGCCTCCATTCAAGTTTTAAGAGGAGTCGCCAATTCAATTGGAGACTCCTCCTAAAAATGGGGTATTTTGCGAATTTTTTTGAAACCAGGAATATTTTGGGAATTTTTTGAAAAACTAGGTTATTTGGATAAAAAAACCGAAGTAAATATCATCTTCGTTTTAATCTCAGTGATGGTCCGACCAATTTATTTACCTTAGTTAAAAAATATTTGCATTGAATAGCATATAAAATAAATAAAAACAATAAAAAATAAAGAATATAAATATATGAATAATTTTTCTTTATCAAAATAAATAAAAGTATCACATAATAAAACATGAAGAAAAAAACTCTAAAATGCTAATTTATTAAAAAAAATGGCGGGTTAACTCCATTTAGCCTTGCTATCTGTCATAAATCAATATATATATATATATATATATATATATATATATATATATATATATATATATATATAAAAGAAAAAGTAAGATGATTCCTGTGTTATCTTACATTTTATACTTGAATATATCTGTCATTAAAAAAAAACACTATATTATTTTTTTCTTAATTTTCAAAATCAAATTTCTAAAAGTTGATCTTCTTCTCTCTCTGGTAGCCTGATACGCAACTATGATATCACGTAAGGGCCCAGCAATTAACACTTTCTCCATCATCCAACCAACCACTCCAATTAATATTTTCTGACAACTCAAAGTCCACATAATAACTGTTGAGCACATGAACCGTTTTTTCCTTTTAGTGAAGACGCCAAATTAGTGTTCGTCACCGGCAAGGCAATCACTTCTTCTGGAAATAACGCGTATCCCGTTTAGAGTGGAGTGCTCATCACTTGCCACAATACACTTCCATCATCATCATATTGCATCGCCCTTGGACAATTGATCAAGGTGTGAGGTACCAGTAATAAAGTAAATAGTAAAATTATATGGATGACTGTGATACTAGAATAGCTGATATTATAAATAGTCTTTGTGTTGCTTTTTCCCTTTATTCACACAAATTAAAAAAAAAAAATAATAATAATAATAATAATAATAATAATAATACAATGAGAATTGATTTCTCAGAAAAGTAATCCACTTTAATTAAAGATTTTGTAAAACACATATTAGAAGTATGAACCATTTAATAAAAAATCATTAATGTACTTGACTTTTATTTTGTTGTATTTATAAAAAATAATTAATGTATTTGACTTTTATTTGTTGTATTTGTAATTTTTTTTAAGTATATTGAAAAATTAATTGTATGGGCTATAAGCTAGTGTTGTAGCAATTTTGTCGAAGTTGATGAGCTACTGTATGTCGAAGTCGAAGAGTTAGTGTAGCTGTCGAAATAGGTTCGCTTGTTGATTAAGTTAGCATGTTGAATTGGATCAGTTTGTTGGGTCAATTATTTAGTATGTTAGTTGAAAGGTAAAGGGTTTAGTTTTCTTATAAATAACATTTTAGTTCTCATTTCTCCATCAATCCCTGATAAACCTAATCAAATGGAGAAAGTGATTTGGTTGAGATTCAATTGTAAATATTGTTCCTTAATGTGTAATTGAATCAAGAATCCAGTTATTATACCACTTTGAATTGTCTTTATCTTCTTTTCTCTCTTTTCCTTTACCTTGTGATTTTCTTGTTGATCAAGAAATCGATCATACTCTATTTTTCAGGCATCACTTTCACATCAAATTGGTACGGTGAGTATGGAGGAGAAGGTGTCGTCAATAAAGTATGAGATTGAGAAATTCACCGGTGTGAATGATTTCAGTTTGTGGCGCTTGAAGATGCAAGCCCTACTGATTCAGCAGGATTTATTAGAAGCGTTGAAAGGATCAGAGAATATGGAAGTTTCCCTAACGGAGAAGGAGAAGACGACGATGATTGAGAAAGCCCACGGGGCCATCATATTGAGTCTTGGTGATAAGGTTCTCTGACAGGTCTCGAAGGAGAAGACGGTAGCGGGTGCGTCGAGCAAACTCGAGGGATTGTATATGATCAAATCTTGGTCAAACGTCTCTACCTGAAGTAAGCTTTGTATTCATTAAAGATGAGTGAAGACAAAGCCTTGGCTAAGCAGTTGGATATGTTCAACAAGTTGATTCTTGATCTTAAAAATATCAAGGTCAAGATTGATGATGAAGATCAAGTGTTATTGTTGTTGTTGTATGCTTTACCAAAATATCATGCTCACTTCAAAGAAACCCTACTGTATGGAAGAGAGTCCCTGACCTTTGAAAAAGTTCAATCAGCCTTGTACTCGAAGGATTTTAACGAAAGAAAGGAGCACAAGCCATCTTTTGTTGGTGAAGGATTGTCCGTCAAAGGAAAATTCTCAAAGAAATATGGTAGATTTGAGAAGAAGAAGAAAAAAAAAGTTCTACATATTTCTTATAGTGGTAATGTTCCTACTATTAGGTGTTACCACTGCAAGAAGAAGGGTCACACAAGAAAGGTGTGCCCTAAACGTCTGAATAATCGTGGTGGAAAGGATAATGGTAATGCAACCATTATGCAAGATGATTATGAATCATCTGACATCTTGATGGTTTCAAGCAGTGACTCTAGCAAGGAGTGGATTATGGATTCAGAATGCACTTGGCACATGACTTCAAACAAAGAAGTGTTTGGGGAATTATGTGATCAAGACGGTGGATCAGTGATGATGGGAAACAATAGAGCATGCAAGATTGCGGGAATTAGATTTGTCTGATTCAAGCTCCATGATACGTCAATAAGGTTATTGACTGATGTTAGGTATGTACCTGATCTTAAGAGCAATTTGATTTCAATTGGAGAACTCGACAAGAAAGGATATGTTTTCAAAGGAGAGAAAAATATCCTAAGGCTAATGAAGGGGTCTGTCATACTCTAAATTTTACCTTGAGTTTTTCACTCGCATCAGCATAGCATAATTAATCTAGTTTGTCATGCATTTTATCAGTTAAAAGCATTCATTCAGCCATTTGTTGATTAAGAAGGCGAAAGACTTGATTTCTCAATCTCAATGCATCGTTTAGTTCCATTGCATCATATTTCAGAGGTTCAAAAGATGACAATCAAGAGTATTATCATCATCTGAATCTTTGCAGGATCTTTAATTATATTTGAGAATCAGAAGCAAATGGTCCAAGAGCATTCACTTGCATTTGATTGTATATTCACGGTTATTCAGTCAGCAATTCAGTGCATTCATAAGATATATGCATTTTATATTTATCACATCATGCATTTCTTTCATGTAATGTTTAAAATGTCAATCGAAATAATTTTTCGGATCTACAGACACACCAGTCAAATTGTTTCTCAAATTAATGTCGAATTAGCGGACGTAAATTTTCAAAATCAAGCTTACAAACGTCGGTTTTCTTAATCTACGGTTCACAGATGTTAACTTGACGTGTTCGTTTTAATTTTTTCGAGTACTTTTTCGATCGTGTTTCAATTAGCTTGAGCCTGTTTAACAAGTCAATATTTATTTCAAAACCTTTATGTTTTCGAGAAGTTTATTTTGCGTTGATCATTTTGACGCATTCAGTTCAAATTTTCATGTATTTTTGCTCCCGATTTTTATTCATTTTTTTATCTGATTATTTTTGTTTTTAAATCAAAATAATCGTTGGAACTAAATAGAATTTTCTACGTTTATATTTCAATTTTTGTTTTTGATTTTATTTTAAATTATTATATTTTAGTTTTTATCTTTTTTAAAAAAATTAAGAAAAAAAAATATCTCCATCTTTATTAACATTTATTGTAACATACTCCCTAAATCATTTTTTCTAAAAATGTCGATACACAGAAAGCCTCCACTTCCTCTTTCCAGATTTTTTCACAACACAAATCTTCACTCTTCAACTCTCTCTCTATCTCTCTCTCTCTCTCTCTCTCTCTCTCTCTCTCTCTCTTAAAACCATCGATCACCACCTCATCATCTTTTTCATCCTTCACTCATAAAGAACAACTTCAACCAACTTCCTTACCCTTCCATAACCTCTCACTACTACCACATCTCAATCTTAAAAACTTAAACACTCCATTTACCAAAACCATCAAAAACAACAAACCTCACCTCATCATCCAACTCAACTTAACTTCCTCCAACAACATTAGAAATCATCATCATTCAACCCCATATATCAACCTCTCCTCCATAAAAAGCAACCACCACACCTCCACCTTCTTGCCACCCCTTCAACATAACAAGTCCAGACCGCCATCTCTACCACCGATAAAACCAAACACGTAAATCATTATCACCATCTTGAACTCATCACCATCATTATCAAACTTACTGTAACATTCACCATTATCAAAGTTTCACCTCCTTAATTCTTCAAACAAAATATCAGCAACAACAAAACAAGAAATAAAAACACCAAAACTAAAAACATAAAATATGGATCCTCTAAACAACATCCATCATCTTCCATCGAATCATATCATCGCCATCTCCAGAAAGTACAATGGAAACTGCAACAAACAAGACAAACTGAAAAGCACCCTGTAAATTTCTTCCATAACCTGAAGATTCGTTGCTCCGCCCTTCGACATCCACATAACATTCCTCTAAAACGCGAGCAACACGGTCACCATCAAACCACAATAAACACCCCTGCCACATCCAAACTCTTTTTATAATCAAACTTGCAACGCTTGATCCAACGTCAAATCATTGATGCAAAACCTTTTTCATAATAAAATTGAAATACAAACTACTAAGAGATGCACATCTCTTTAAACCCCTTTATGGTCGAGCGTTCAGAGTACATCAGATCCAAAACGCGAGAAACATGGTCACCATCAACAAAACTGACCACAACAAACACCCCTGCCACATTCAAACTCTTTTTATAATCAAACTTACAACGTTTAATCCAACGTCAAGTAATTGATACAAAACCTTTTTCGTAATAAAATTGAAAGACAAAGGACTAAGAGATGCACATCTCTTTAAACCCCTTGATGATTAAGCGTTCGAAACACACTGGATTCAAAGTGATTATTAGTCTTTCAAATCAAAAACAAATTAAACAAACTTGGAATAAGGGGATAATAGGACCACATCCATACATACCCCGAGTAAACGCGAGCTTGGTGCACACCTCTGCTCAAATGTTTACTCACCTTTCCGCAAAAATCAAATATTTTTTATAAAATCAAATCAAATCAACCAATCAAATTTGTTTTCCGCCCTTGTGCAATCCCGAAAACATTTTCAAAAAATAGTATTTTATACCCATTTCGACGCGAAACAAACAAAGACTTCAGCCTCCAAAAGCGAGTAGCAAGTAAAGGTTTAACCGCTAAAATGTGATCCAAGCATCACTCTCTAAATCAATCAATCTATTAGTTCTTTCTAAGTAGAATTACATAGCCTTGAGTTCTCCATAGCACCTAGAGACACGTAGGAGCTGGATTGAGAAATCTTGTCAGGAACATTAACATTAAAAAACACCCCTTTAATAAAAAATGTTCTCCCTTTCACTTTTCTCACTCGATAAGTAGAAGATCGCAAACAATATCATGCTAACACTCTTACATGAAACTAACTAAATGGGTCCTGTTGAGTACAACGGATGTGACGGGTGCTAATACATTCCCCTTGCATAACTGACTCTCGAACCTAATTTGGTTGCGACAACCATTTCTTTTTGTTTTTTGTGGGTTTTATCGATATTTTCTATTTCCCTCTTTGGGAGTAAATAAAGTTCAGTGACGACTTTATTTTGTTCATATTTTGAGTTTTCCTTACACCCAGGGTATTTTTTGCACCCCGACAGTCGATGACTCTGCTGGGGAAATATTCCTAAGCGAGTTCACCCTAGTTTGGTTAGCTTCTTGTTTGTGTGTTAGCTTTGTTTATTTATTTTTCTTTGGTTGTATATTTCCTTTATTGTTGCTTTATCGCATTTCTATATTTGTGTATATATTTATGTATGGGCATTGAGAACGGTTACCTGAGTGAAGCTCTCTTCCTGAGCTTTTGTAAAAAAGAGAAAGAACATAAGTTAGGAGGTGGTTATGTAGTGTTACTACCCAAGGAGCATACCTTATATGGCTAACACGAAGACCCCACTTGGAGTAGATCTTTTTTGTTGAGTTCGTCATAAAAAGGTTCACCTGTTGCATGGCAGAACTTTGATTAAGATCAACGACTCTAAGGACCTTTTAGAACCTGTTCCGTCTATGGTGGTTGTGTAGTATTGATCCTTAAGAAGTACACCTTATATGTCAATGCAAATACCCCGCCTAGAGTAGATCTTTTCATGAATATATCATAAAACGATTCTCCTGTTACATGGAGAAATTGTGATTAAGATCTGTGACTCTAGGAACCTTTTTATCCAAAATCTTATAGTTAACCTTATGAGTGGGTTTCATGGGTACACAAAAATTAGGTTACTTTGTTTTTACCAATGTTACCCTATATATTGTTACCTGCACTTGACCTTTTATGGCACCCATATGGGGCATGGCATTTCATTTTTTGCATATCAAAACAAAATTATGCATTCGCATATAATTTGCATCCATTATGCATCATGCATATCACTTACCAAACAAAAACTCATTCCACCTTTGTCCATAACCCGCAGTTGATTTCCTGACACCCGTATTAGACTCAAATCAACTTTCGAAGGATCATGGATCCACAAGAGCAAAGCCAGTTTGTGTTAAGAGAAGATGTTTGCATGATGTAGAACCAGCTGAACCAACTCAGGAAGGCTATGTTAGCTTTGGCATAAAGAGAAGACAACATTCAGCAGACTGCAGTCACTGAGAATGTTCCCATCTCCGACAAGTGTTTTTGCTCAACCTTAACCAGTATGAATCCCAGTTGAGAATCCTTCTATACAAGAGCACCACATTTCCCGAGATGGGCGTACCTCACCTCATGATGGTATTGAATATCATAGGTTCGCATTCACCACACCAAATCCCTAAGGGGAAAGCCCAATGGTGAATGAGAAACGACCACAAGATGCTAAGATTGTTAAAATATATTGTGAGTTAGGTTTAAAGCCATAGAAGGGCGTGACACCTATGGACTCGACACTTTCAAGTTGTGCTTAGTGAAGGATGTAGTAGTCCCTCCGAAGTTCAAGACACCAGATTTCGAGAAGTACAAAGGGATTAGTCGTCCAAAGACTCATTCGACGACGTACTATCAGAAAATGGTCACGTACTCTTGTGATGACAAGCTACTCTTCCACTTCTTTCAAGATAGTCTCAGTGAGCATCATTGGAATTGTATATGCAACTAGAATAAGGTCACATCCACACCTGGAAAGATTTGGCTAAGGCATGCCAGAAGCATTACCAATATAATTTGGACATAGCTCCTAGTCACATACAGTTGCAAAAGCGTAGTCATGAGAGCATTGAGTCGTTCAAAGAGTACACCCAAAGATGGAGAGAGTTGATTGCTCACGTTCAACCACCCATGCTAGATATGAAGCTAACTGGTATGTTTATGGGTACCCTACAAGGCCCATACTTCAAAAAGATGACAAGCAACACATCATCAGCCTTCTCTGGCCTGGTGACAATTCGAGAACTCATCGAGTGTGGCCTCAAAAGCGGAAGAATCCAAGGCGTCTCAAGTGGCCAGACTAGTAAAAGTGAATCCCTAAAGGAAGAGGAGGATGAAGTTAATGCAATATGGGAAAATCAATAATCTCCACAAGCTCTTTCTCCAGTGCTTTATTATCAGCATATGTATGCAACGACTATTTAATGCCAGCAACCACTACCTACCGGCCCGTAGTATCAGTAACCTTTCCAAGGCCTACCGAATCAACAAACACACGCTCCGCCTCAACATCGGCATCAGAATTAACAAGCCCATGGTCACGGATATCAGAACCATCCTTAGGATCAACACAGACCTCAGCGTAATTTGGAAAGAAGGAATTCTCCTCTCGATCCAATTACCATGACCTATAGTCAACTTTTACGACATCCTATTTAAAGCTCGTTGGTGGATCCCAAATTTCTTAAGCCACCAGTACAGCCATTCCCGCTTGAGTATGACCCTAACGTCACATGCAGATATCATGTTGGATCAGCAGGACACTCTATTGAGGACGACAAAGAGTTCAAAGCTAAAGCTCAATAGTTGATTGACAAGAGATACTTAACTATTCAAGGAGGAAACCTGTTGGTGGATGGAAATCCCTTGCCCAAGTGAGTACCAAGACTGCAAGAAGCATCCCCTAAAGTCGTTATATCAGACATAAATCTCATCCTCAATGCTAGAAAACATTTGGTTGTTTCACTCTTTTGTAATTTCCTTTGCATGTTGAATGTTTATTTGCTTTTAAGTATTGTTACTTTCTTTTAATGGTAATATTAATGAAATGATCATGCATTTTTTGAATTAATCATGTCGTATACACTCATTTTTCATTGATATCAAAAAAAATTCTCCCATTCATATTTCTTTATGAAACTGTTGTTTTAGCATAAATTTGAGGGAGCATGTTGAAAACGAAATACCTAAAATTGATGACATGTATGCTTTCAAACATATATTTGCTGATGATGTGAGGCATTGTTTCAACTCCTAAACACTGGAGATATAAGGAAGATAATCCCTCTGCAACCCCTTTGAGCCTAGAAGTTGGTGTTTCTTTCTAAACGAAAATTACCCTTTAATCTGAACCCGGGGCAAGGTAGTTTTCAGTTAATTCGGTTATGCATACGAATCCCAAGAGAATTATTCCAAACACCTAAGAGGTGTAACCACATAATTTTATTCATACACTTCAAGAATTATAAAAGTGGTTATGAAAAATCCAAAGGTATTATGGTTGTTCTCCAATGACCAATGACATGGCAATCATAATCATTGGAAAAAGAAAAAGAAAAAAGCCTGCTAGGTCAAACACTAAAAAGGTGGATTAGGCAAAAATCAAGGCATCCCGGTGGACTGAGGTTTCTAAAGAAACAGTCCAGGCAAACATTTAGGGAAAAGAAGAAAAAAGAGAAAAGAAATAGAAAATGAAAGTAGGTAACCATCATTCACCCAAATTCCTGAGAGAACCAAGTTCAATGGTTACCAAATGAAGACAGGTGACTGCCACCTCAAATGAATGGCTATCATTGGTTCTTAAGCCAGCAGGTTCACACCGTCAAATCTCTTTTGGAATTTGAATGAGTTTGTCAAATTAACTGAATGTAGGACTAAAGATCATTAAGGAGATTGGGTTGGGTTAAAAAAAGCTTTGAGCATATATCTTTTTGTTTAAAAATCGTGATCCAGGCCACATTACGACCCTCAAAAGACCTAATTGAAACGAGGTTTATTTTGAAAGCATACTCAATAAGGTTGCGTTAACCTGACTCCTAGATATTTGCTAATCATATGTGTTGGTATCCTATCTCATTGTATTTTGCATTTTGAATAAACCAATGATTTGATTCACTGTATATCACCTTCATTTCCATTAATGGTTAATTTCAAAATATTCATGAGCATTGCGTTAAAATTATCATTTTTTGAATGAACAATTTTATTTGCAAATCAACACTTAGCATCAAGGAAATTCTTCCAAATAATAGTCTGTCTGGTGCAAGTTGTTTCAAGATTCAGTCAATCTGGGGAAATCACCTTGAGACGCAACAAGTCTCTCCAAGACTCATACTAGGGCAAGCCACTTCTACAGTACAATGAGGCTAGCAACTCCTAAAGTCGGTCGATCAGGGGAATACCATTACAGAATTCAGAATACTAGGGCCTACCATATTAAAGTCATATTTTGGAAAGGCTGCTTCCAAATTTTCTTTCAAGGCAAATTTCTTCAAAGACCCAACAGACTAGGGCAAGGTACGCTACAAATGGTTAAGTCCTCTCCATACCTTCAGGTTGTTCAAGCGAAATTCTACCATACATCAGCAACCATTGAGTTCAAAAGCGAGTGTCATGGAATTATGCTAGCACAACATCCCCTTGACAAGAAACTTTTTGTCAGAACCCTTCTTGGTCTTAACCGTTCAAACAGCCAGATCATTCTCATGTATTGTCATCAATCATGTTTGCATGCATTAACATTACTCTTGCATCAGATCATGCATTTCATCTTGTGCATCATGGATTAGCCAATAGATAAAAAATGTCCAACCTTATTTGGTACCTCAAAGTGTAGTTCTTGTCTAGCAATCAATTTTCAAACCCAGTTCTCGTCTGGTAGCCAGTTCTCCTCTGGTAGTAAAGTTTTCAAATCTAGTTCCCGCCTGGTAGCCAGTTATCTTCTGGTAGTTAAAGTTTTCAAACCCAGTTCCCGTATGGTAACTAGTTATCGTCTGGTTGTTAAATTTCAAATCCATTTCCTGTCTGGTAGTCTAAGTCAAATCTAGTTCCCTTCTGGTAGTTATCTCTCATCTGACGGTCAAATCAAATCCAGTTCTCTTATGGAAGTTGAGTTCCATAATCCAATTCACGTTTGATAATCTATCCTTTTAACTAGTTCTATGTCCGGTAGCCCTTATTAAAGTCAGTTCTCGTATGGCAGTTGTCATTTTCATCAGTTCCCCTCTGGTAGTCCTTTTTCAAAGTCAGTTCTCGTTTGGAAGTTTAAGTTTAAAGTACAAATTTCATTTGGCACATATCCATTAACCCATAGCAAATATTGATCATGCATATTATCGCATAAACCATCGTCATTCATTAATCAAGTCGCTTCACTCAAGCATATCATGCAATACCTGAGCACATTGCACATCATGCATAAAACATATCATGTACAAAACAGATCATGCATAAACCTCAGCCAAATTTAGCAACCTCTCTAAGAAGTTCAATGTAATCCTCAACAGGATCAGGATTCAAGGGTTGTTCTCAAGGGTAGAATAATTATTTTCTTCAATAGAAGTTGCTTTCAGAAGACCATCATTTCTAGTAATGATTCTTAAGGCAATTTTCTTGCCCACCAAAATAGTTAATGTTCTCCCAGTTGAACTCTAGTGTCAATGGAATTTCTACTTGGTTTTCCCAGAAGATATCTCCCTATAGAGTTTCCCCTGTATTTTCTCCAACAAAACTTCATGAACTCACTAGACGAGTTTCATATCTGCAGAATTACTTAAGAAAGGTATCTCCAACAACTTTATCCTCAGCAAGTCTCTTCGAAGTAGTTGTTTAAGATGGACATCTCTTCACAAGATAGAAATCTCCCTAGTGACTTTAATGGACAAGAGTTCTATAGTAGACCAACTTTACTGAATGATTCTCAGTACATCTCCAACGAATCTCCTATGTGTTTATTTCCTATAGAGACTCTTGTATTCCATAATAGGTTACTTCAATCAATCCCCGACATAGTTAGTATTCCTTACTGATCTACTCTCTTAAGAAGCATTAGATAAACCTATCAGTCTAATAGTTAAGAGTAATGTTAAGCCTTTTGATTAGTATTAACCTTTCATCCTCTGCAAGTCTACACGGTCTTCTTATTTCCTAGAGGAGTCTTCTATTAGCCCTGAGTAGCTGAATAGACAATTATTCCCCCAAAAAACGTATTTCGTTGATTTCCCAACAGTTTTACTTCAACCAAGAGCAGCTGAATGCAACAGTTTCAACCAAGATTTGCTGATCTAGGTGTTTCAACCAAGATCGTTTGGATACATTATTTTCATATATATTAGTTTCAACCAAGTGCAGTTGTATACTATATTTGCATAGTTTTGTTTTCAGCCAAGAACAGCTAGATGCAGTAGCTTCAACCAAGAGCATTTGAATGCAGTAGTTTCAGCCAAGAGAAGTTAGACACTATTTTATTTTGCAGTTTTACTTTAACCAAGAGTAGTTGAATGCAATAGTTTCAGCCAAGAGTAGTTGGACACTACTTATATTTTGCACAATTTTGATTCAACCAAGAGCAGTTGAATGCATTAGTTTCAGCCAAGAGCATCTGAATATGACATCTTTAGCAAAGAGTGGCCAAATATGATCATTTGCTCCCACATGCGAGTCTACCTTCAAAGAAGAATGTCTGAAGACCAAACAAGCAATCTACTTTGTAACAAATCCATCCCCAGAGATCTACTCTTAGTCAAGAGCAGTTGAACATGATTCTCTGATCCCCAATCATTTACATAACATCTAAGAAATCAAGAGCATTTCTTAGTTCATTGACATTCATGATTAAGAAATCGAAAGTATTTCTTAATCCATTTGCATAACATTTAAGAAACCAAGAGAATTTCTTAGTTCATTTACATTCATGTTTAAGAAATCAAGAGTATTTATTAATTCATTTTCCTAACATCTAAAAAATCAAGAGTGTTTTTTAGTTCATTTACATTCTTGTTTAAGAAATCGAGAGTATTTCTTATTTCATTTGCATGACATCTGAGAAATCAAGAGCATTTCTTAGCCCATCGACATTCATGATTAAGAAATCAAGAGTATTTCTTATTTCATTCATGAGTAAGAAATCAAGAGTATTTCTTATTTCACTCATATCATTAAGAAATCATGAGAATTTCTTAAACCATTTGCATTCTCATGATTAAGAAATCAAGAGTATTTCTTAATTCAATGTCATTCATCTTTAAGAAGTCAAGAGTACTTCTTAACTTACATATCATTAAGAAATCAAGAGTATTTCTTAAACCATCATTTACATTCATATGATTAAGAAATCGAGAGTATTTCTTAAATCATTCGCTTTCATTACTAAGAAGTCAAGAATCCGTCTTAACATTCTCATGATTAAGAAATCAAAAGTATTTGTTAATTCATGTACGTTTCATTTAATCATTTGATGATTAAGAGATTAAGATTATTTCTTAATGCATTCATTTATAAGGAGTCAATAGTACTTTTTAGCATCCATATCATTTATCATCTGATGATTAAGAAATCAAGAGGATTTCTTAATTCATTTACATTCATTTTTAAGCAGTCAAGAGTTCTTATTAACCTTTATTGCATCCATATCACCAGACGATTAGGAAATCAAGAGTACTTCTTAATTCGTGTGCATTCATTTATGACCATAAGTATATCATTCTATTTCATTAGAGGGCAAAATTTGGGCTTGTTTGATATTTAAAATATCTTTCACCATGATGATTTAAAGATAAAAGTTCTTCATATGCTCTAGTTAAAGATGTTTAGATATGGTCAACTGTCAAACCGTAATTTTACCCAGAGTTTTTCACTCGTATCAGCATAGCAAAATCAATCCATTTTGTCGCGCATTTCATCAGTTAAAATCATTCATCATAATTTAGATGAAAGGTCAGAAGTTCTGGCATTTTCTCGGGTCTTAATAACATTCATTCAGTCATCTATATATTATGAAGTCGAAAGACTTGAGTTCTCAATCTCAATGCATCGTTTAGTTCCATTGCATCATATTTCAGAGGTTTAGAAGGTGACAGTCAATAGTATTATCGTCATCTGAATCTTTGTAGGATCTTTAATTGTGTTTGAGAATTAGAAGCAAATGGTCCAAGAGCGATTCACTTGCATTTGATTGTCTATTCACGGTTATTCAATCAGTAATTCAGTGCATTCATAAGACATATGCATTTTATATTTATTATATCATGGATTTTGTTTCATGTAATGCTTAAAATGTCAATCGAAATAATTTTTCGGATCTACAGACATACCAGTCAAATCGTTTCTCAAATTAATGTCAAATTAGTGGGCGGAAATTTTTCAAAATCAAGCTTGCAGACGTCAGTTTTCTTAATCTACGGTTCACATAGTTTAACCTGACGTGTTCGTTTTAATTTTTTCGAGTACTTTTTCGATCGTGTTTTAGTTAGCTTTAGCCTAGTTAACAAGTCAATTTTTATTTCAAAAATTGATCAAAACCTGTATATTTTTGAGAAGTTTATTTTACGTTGATCATTTTGGCACATTTGGTTTAATTTTTGGGCACTATTGCGCCAGATTTTTATTCATTTTTTTATCCGATTATTTTTGTTTTTTAACCAAAATAATTGTTGGAATTAAATGGAATTTTCTACATTTTTAATTTGATTTTATATTTGTGTTCTTGATTTTATTTTAAACTATTAACATTTAGTTTTTAACTTTTTAAAAAAAATGAAGAAAAATCCAAAAATATCTCCATCTTCTTCATTCACAACGGGACACATGTCCTCTATTTCTTGCCATCCTAATGCAACCACAACTCCATTCACTTTACACTTCATAGCTCCCATTTTCCAAACAATAACGACCCCATTTTGCATTTCTTCCTACCCCACATGTTAAACTTCATACACAATAACATACTCCCTCCATCACTTTTTTCTAAACCTTTCAATACACACAAAGCCTTCACTTTCTCTTTCTCAAAACTATCGATCACCACCTCATCATCTTCTTCATCCTTCACTCATAAAAAATAACTTCAACCAACTTTCTTACCCTTCCATAACCTCTCACTGCTACGACATCACAATCTTAAAAAATTCAACACTCTATTTACCAAAACCATCAAAAACAACAAACCTCACCTCATCATCCAACTCAACTCAACTTCTTATAATAACATCAGACATCATCATCATCCAACCCCATATCTCAACCTCTCCTCCATCAAAAACAACAACCACACATCCACCTTCTTTCCACCCTCTTCAACACAACAAGTCCAAACCGCCATCTCTACCGCCGATAAAACCAAACACGCAAATCATTATCACCATCTTGAACTCATCACCATCATTATCAAACTTACTGTAACATTCACCATCATCAAAGTTTCACCTCCTTAATTCTTCAAAGAAAATATCTGCAACAACAAAACAAGAAATAAAAATACCAAAACTAAAAACATAAAGTCTGGATCCTCTAAACAACATCCATCATCTTCCATCGGATCATATCATCACCATCTCTAGAAAGTACAATGGAAACCGCAACAAACAAGACAAACCAAAAAGCACCCTGTAAATTTCTTCCATAACCTGAAGATTCGTTGCTCCACCCTTCGACATCCACATAACCTTCCTCCAAAACGCGAGCAACACGGTCACCATCAAACCACAACAAACACCCTTGCCACATCCAAACTCTTTTTATAATCAAACTTTTAACGCTTGATCCAACGTCAAATTATTGATGCAAAACCTTTGTCATAATAAAATTGAAATACAAAGTATTAAGAGATGCACATCTCTTTGAACCCCTTTATGGTCGAGCATTCGGAGTACATCAGATTCAAAATGATTAATAGTCTTTCGAATCAAAAACACGTTAAACAAACTTAGAATAAGGGGATAATGGGACCACATCCACACATACCGTGAGTGAACGCATGCTTGGTGCACACCTATGCGCAAATGCTTACTCACCTTTCCGCAAAGATCAAATCTTTTTTATAAAAGAAAATCAAAAAATCAAATTTAATTTTCGCCCTTGTGCGACCCCAAAAACATTTTCAGAAAAGAGTAGGCTATATCCAGTTCAACGCGAAACAAACAAAGACTTTAGCCTCCAAGAGTGAGCATCAAGTAAAGGTTTAACCGCTCATATATGATCCAAGCATCACTCTCTAAAAGAAATTAATCAAGTGTTTATTTCTAAGTAGAACTATGTAGCCTTGAGTTCTCCATAGCACTTGGAGATACGTAGTAGTAGGATTGAGAAATCTTGTCAGTCACATTAACTGTAAAAAACACCCCTTTAATAAAAAATGTTATGCCTTTCTCTTTTCTCACTCGATAAGTAGAAGATCACAAACAATATCACCCCAACACTCTTACGAGAAACTAACTAAATGGGTCCCATTGAATATAATGGATGTGGGGGATGATAATACATTCCCTTTGCATAACCGATTCTCGAACCCGATTTAGTTGTGACGACTATTTCTTTTTGTCTTTTATGGGTTTGATCGATATTTTCCCTTTCCCTCTTTGGGAATAAATAAATTTTGGTGGTGACTCTATTTTGTTCATATTTCGAGCATTCCTTACGGTTGGGTATTTTTCACGCCACTACAGGATCAAAGGAAGTCTTGAGAGGCATCAAGAAGCAAGCCATGTATACCCTTAAGGCTAAGGTTGTAATTGGTTCAATAGATGTGGCATCCATAAAGCGTGTGTTGAAGACTGAGTTGTGGCACAAGTGACTTGTCCATGTTAGTGAAGAGGTCAGGTTGAACTGTCGAAACAAAATTAGCTATGTGGTGACAAGGTCGTAAAACTAGAGTTTTGTGAACATTGTCTATTTCGTAAATCTTGTAGGGTGAAGTTTAACAAAGGTAAACAAAGAACACATGGATACCTTGATTATATCGATGCTGATCTTTGGGGGCCTGCAAGAAATCCTTCACACTCATGTGTAAGATATTTTCTATCCATAGTTGATGACTACTCACGAAATATTTGGGTGTTCATTCAGAAATCTAAGGATGAAACTTTTGAAAATTTCAAAAGTTGGAAGACTCTGGTCGAAAACAAAACTGGAAATAAGGTTAAGAGGTTGAAAACCCATAATGGTCTTAAATTTTGCAATGAGGCTTTCAATAGCTAATGTGTTGCATATGGTATTGCAAAGCACAAAACTACTAGAGGTACTCCCCAACAAAATGGTTTGGATGAAAGGTTTAATCGAATCATTCTGGAAAGAGTGAGGTGCATGTTGGTTAGTGTGGGATTAAATAAAATTTTTTGGGCTGATGCAGTCATGACTGCATCTTACCTGATAAATCAGTGTCCCTCGACTGCTTTGGGGATGAAGACACATGAAGAAGTATGGTCAGGTCATCCACCATACCTCGACAAACTTAGAGTATTTGAATGTTTAGCATATGCTCACATTAGGCAAGACAAGGTCAAATCTAGAGCTCTAATATATATATTCCTTGGATACCCTGAAAGAGTTAAAGCTTATAGGTTGTGGTGCCTAGAGCCAGGTCACAAAAGGTGTATCACAAGTCAAGATGTAATTTTCAATGAAGCTAAGATGGCCTTCAAGAAAACTAATGATGTTGTTATAAGTACGAATATCTATGTAGAAGAGCTGGAACAAGAAGAGATTCTTTTTGAGGTGGAGCATAGTGATGCTGAATTACATAACCCAGATGAAGTCGAAGAACAAACACAAGTTGCTGACAAAGTTAAGGAGACTGATAATAACTACCTGTTGGCAAGAGATAGGTTAAGAAGAGTCGTCATGCCACCTTAGAGACTTGGTTATGTAGATCTCATAACTTATTCCTTAATCTCTACAAGTAAGGTTTTGGATGAAGAACCCAAAGACTATAAAGAAGTTATGAGGAGTCGAGACAAGTCTAGATGGCTTAAAGTCATGGATGATGAGATAAAATATCTTCATAATAATAACACTTGGGAGTTGATCCATCAACCTGTTGGGGCCAGGTTAGTCGGTCGTAAGTGGATTTTCAAGGTTAAGGAAGGAATCGAAGGAGTGATGTCGAAGTGATTTAAGGTAAGGTTGGCTTCTAGGGGGTTCACTCAGAAAGAAGGTGTCGAATTTAATGATGTGTTCTCATATATTGTAAACCACAGATCCATTAGAATGTTGTTATCCATGGTGGAAAAGTTTGACCTAGAACTTGGACAGATGGATGTGAAGACAACCTTCCTGTATGGTGATATAGATGAAAAAAATCCTAATGAGGCAACCTGAAAGGTATGCAGAAAAGGGAAAGGAAGATTATATGTGCAAGTTGAATATGTCGTTATATGGCTTGAAACAATCTCATCGAGAACGGAATATGAGATTAGAAAAGTTCATGACACACATAGGTTTCACTAGGAGCCAGTTCGACTACTGTGTTTATCTCAGATTTCGACCTAAAAGTTCACTTGTTATTTTGTTGCTTTATGTGGATGACATCCTCATACCAAGCAACAAAGTAGAGGATGTTATGAACGTGAAGGTTGAACTCGATAAGGAGTTCAACATGAAGGATCTGGAAGCTACCTTCAGGATTCTTGGGATTGACATCCAGAGAGATATAAAGCAATTGAGGTAATGCTTATCTCAAGAGACATACCTACTAAATATTCTCGACAAGTTTGGTATGTCTAATTCAAAGTGTGTTGTAACATCAACTAATCCTCAGTTCAAGCTAAGTATAACTTAAAGTCCTAGTACTGAAGTGAAAAGAGCCTATATGAATAGCATTTCGTATGCTAGTATAGTAGGTTCTTTGATGTATGTTATGGTTTGTACGAGGCCAAACATAGCATAATGGGTGAACCTTGTAAGAAGGTATATGGCCAATCCTGGGAAGGCACACTGGCAAACATTAAAGTGGATCCTAAGGTACATAAATGGGTCTCTGAGCAGACTCCTAATTTATGGTGGAGCCCATGGTGATGATAGCAAAGTCAAAATCAAAGGATTTGTCGACTCTGATTATGCAGGTTGTATGGATTTCATAAAATCTATTTATGTATATGTTTTCACTATGTTTGGCATAACAATTAGTTGGAAAGAAACACTTTAGAAGGTTATTATCTTATCAACCACTAAAGCGGAGTATCTTTCCCTAACTGAAGTTAGGAAAGAAGCACTGTGACTTGAAGGTTTTACTAAGGAGCTGAAACTTCAAGTTCAAACTACCACTGTTAAATGTGATACTCAAATGCAATACACATGTCAAAGAATTCAGTCTATCATTATCGAACCAAGCACATCGATGTAAGACATCATTTCGTCAGAGAGATAATAGAGCATGGAGAAGTCCAGGTGCTGAAGGTTTTGACTGATGACAATGTTATTAATATAATCACCAAGACATTTCCAAGTTACAAGTTTGTCCACTGTATGCAGTTGATAGGACTGCATGATGACAACTAGTTGGTTTATGGTTTAGAGTTTTTTTCCAAGGTGGATATTTGTATCTTATGGGTTATAAGCTAGTGTTGTACCAAACTATGTCGAAGTTGAAGAGATTTTTCAAAGTCGAAGAGCTAGTGTAGTAGTCGAAATATGTTAGCTTGTTGTTTAAGTTAGCATGTTGAATTTGGTCAGTATGTTGGGCCAATTTTTTAGTATGTTAGTTGAAATCTAGGGTTTAGTTTTCTTATAAATAACATACTAGTTCTCACTTCTTCATTAATGCTTGATAATCCTAATCAAAGAAAGAAAGTGGCATGGTTGAGATTTGATTGTAAACATTGTTCCGTAATGTCGCGGTGAGAATCGGAGACCAAGCTATTAGGTTAACTTGACTCGCAAAACAAAATGTCACCACTGAACTTTAATTTACCCAAGGGAAGGGGAAAAGATCAAATAACCAATAGATATGCAATGCAAAATAGTGCAATAAAGAGATTGAAGGTTCAGGGGTTTGTTATGAAAAGGGAAGGTACTAGCACCCTAATCATTTATAGTATCCTATAAGAACCTCTTGAGATATTCATGTTTGGTTATTGTTGTTTGCTAAATATTGAGGAGATGAGAAGAGAAATGTGTTTTATTGCTTTTTGATTTGAAAAGACATAAAGTATTGTGCCTATGTACCAATGAAGGATCACAATCCCGTAGTTTGGGGTACAAATAACAAAAGGGTTTATTTAGTTAATTTTAGAAGAAGAGACAAGATGTCATCTTAAGGAGAATACTCATCTAAACCACCACAAATATGAGAAGATGGATCTTTGCATCATTATGAAGGAAGGGCTACAACTTGGATATAGAATCTACAAGTATGCCACTAACTCCTTCATATGGAAAACAATCAACATCAATTTCAATCATTACTATGGGGTAGGAGATTTATATCTCAAGTATAAATATGAATCATGTCTAGTCTCTTTTAAGAAAGGGTATTAAGTGAAAAAGTCAAGTGGCAAAAGTTTTAAATGAGATTTGTGTTTTTTAGTCTTATAGTATGCTTAAAGTTTTTTTTGAAGCATTTATGAAGAAAGAAAGTTTGAAAATTCAATGACCTAAAGTCAAGGTTTTTTTTTATGAAAGAAGTTCAAATTTGAAAAATCCTAAGATTGGACTAGGGTTTAGAAGTGGCTAAAGGGCATAAGGTGGGTAAAGGAAGCTACAAACACACACAATGAATATGCACATGACAATAAGTCAACTATAATCTCTTTCCCTTGGATTGAAACATAAGCACAAGTATCATGCAAGAAATATCATGGATTAACAATACTTACTAAGCAAGCATATGAAAAAAATCACTACCATGTATCAAGCTTAAACATCTTAAGACAACAATCAAGGCCATCAATAAAGAATGGAGTAAAAGGCATGGCATAGAGAATAGTTCATAACACATGGATCATACAAGCATGTTAAACCTTAAACAACTATAGCATGCATAAAGACTAAAACAATGTTTAGGAGCAAGTTCAAAGCACATCAAAGTATCATTTTATGAAAAAATTTCACCTCATATAAGGGTTCAAGTCATTAGGGTTCATGTCTCTAAGGTTCATACATTAGGGTTTCAAAGCATGTCATCAACCATAACATCCATGTACTTCAAGCACAAATCAAATAAACAAGTTATCATCAAGTCTAAGTCCAAGTATAATAAAGGTGTTCAACACATATGGATCAAAATGGGAGAAAATTAATCAGGGGAAAAATTGAATCAAAGCATACTTATATGAAAAAATAAAAAGGAATAAATAATAAAGTTTTTTTTTGGATTTTTTAATATAAAATTAAAAACTAAATTAAAAAAATGAGCTTTTTATGAGGGATTTCATTTTCAAAACAAACATAATGGTAACAAGAATGAGTAAAAATGATGCTTTTATGAGGGAGTTCAAAATGAGCTTTTTTTTACCTAACGGAGTGTGTCTGTTGCACCTTCAAAAGCACTTCCAGATGAGAAATAGTGATGCCTCTATCTTCCTTGAGTGGAAATGTGGAAAGAGTTAAATAATGATTCAATGTTATTTCTTGCTTGATGATGAATGTTTTTTGTGTTTTGGAGCATTGCAATGATACCTCCTTTTATAATGAATGAATTCATATTTGGTGCAGTGATTATTGATATTGTTTGATGGACTTTGGATCAAATCTAAAAATGGTAAAAAGTAAACAATTGATTTTTCTTTTTGGTGTTTAGATAGAGTAAGATAAAAGCAAGATCTACTTACAAAGCTCCAAGCAAAAGTGGTTGAGAAAAGTGATCTTTATGGAAATGGCAATCAAGCTTTATGGCAAAATGATCCATGAATGGTATGTTGTTTGGATAATGGTTCAAGCCCATGTGTAATGCATCAATGGTTTATGTAAAACACTCATTACGCTTAAATTTAGAAGCATCATAGGCTGCACAACAAGATCTTGAGGTTTGACTTTGGTTTGAACATGAAACTTGACATGAAGATGGACTTTTAATTTGGCCTAACATGGTGACTTTCCTTCTTCGAAACTCTTAGCTCAAGTGTGATAAATTCATGCCAATGGGATCTTTAGGAATAATTTCCCATCCTCTACAACTTTCATGCTGGAAATTTGAAAAGATTCAGCTTAGATCATGGAAATAATTGGCCATCAACTTTGACAATCTTAATTGCTAAAGACTTGGGAAATTTTCCAAGTGTTGAACCGTTTTATAACTTTGAGATCTCATATTCATCACTTCATATCTTCCAATCCTTATGAGATATTTGGTTAATTATTTCTAAAAATTTGAAGTATGGAACATCATTTATAAGTACATCCTTTGAGCATGAAAAATGATGGCTTGAGGAAGAAGTTACAAACTTGTAAAGTGGGCTTCATGAACATTCAATTCCATAACTTACCGAAAATTTGAAAACCCTAGATTTGACATTCTTGAACTTTTTCTTGATTTTCTTGATCAAATGCATTCATCAACCATGTTTTCATTATTCTTGACTTGAGAAACCCATGGTTGACCAAAAAATCTCAAAAGTCAAACTTTGACCTTGAGTAGTTGACTTTTCAGCAAATGAATTCCAAATCTTCAATGATCAATGAATCAAACTTATTTAGCCAACTGAATCACATGAATGGATCATAATGAGGCACTTGAGGAGCTTGAGTCATATTTCAAACCATTATATCATGTCTTGGTCAAAAAGTCAACATCAAAGCTATCTTGATCAAAACCCTAATTTAGGCATCAAATGAATTTGGAACTTGTTGATCTTGAATGAATGCAATATTGAACTTGATTATGATGAATGTAAATCACTTGAGTATTGTGAACGAATGAGAAGCTTGAATTACTAATTAATACCCATAATCTTGACCAGTCAATCACTTGAGCTCCTTAAACCAACACACCTACCTTATGAAAGAATCAAATAAGACAAAACATATTTTTGTATTTTCATAAGGTTGGTAATGCATAAAAGGCACACACATGAGATGTTTGATGCTATGCAAATTATGAAAATGATATAGGATATTAGGGGTAAAAATTAGGGTATGACACCTAATGTGTAATTGAATCAAGAGTCTAGTTTTTAAACCACTTTAAAATTTCTTTCTCTTCTCTCTTTTCCTTTACCTTGTGGTTTTCTTGTTGATCAAGAAACTGATCATACTCTATTTTCCATACATAACTTTCACACTACTAATATGTTATGTTATGGAACCAGAAATAAAGTGACATACAAATGTGATGAAGTGGGGCTTCCGATGCGGCGGAGTATGGGTGTACCTGCATGGTTAGCACTTCGACGCTCAATTCAGTATGTGAAAAAGTATAGAGTATTCAAATTGTATTTGAAACTTGTTACCTAAAATAACGACATTCCTTATATATAGGTGAGAGGAATAACTTCCTCACTATCTTTCAGACGGGGAATCTGAAAGACTGTTGGATGTGCTTGAGGTATAGATCTTTTGCAATGAGGTACATGATAGTCTAATGTTCAGGAGAAGATTCTAGAAGTGTGATTAAGTAGTTTTCTTATGTGTTTTAATTTGGAGTGTTCTATATCAAGGTAGTCAGATGGAGACTAGTATGGCCAGCCTTGAACAGCTTTCCCCCGAGGCCTAGTGCTTGAATATCAAGGTGAGGGTTTGGAGAATTTCGTCCTCGGATAACGACCACCCTTTTTTAAGATCCTACTGTTTATAATGTTAAACGTTTATTCGGAGGCGTAATAATGATCATTCTTGGGAACTTAAACACTTGAATGTTACGTGCGAAAAACATGATTGTTGATAGGACAAATTTCTTCCAATACATAAGTATATGAAGAACTATAGCCACTTCCATTTTAGGCCTACATTTACTTTTAATTATTTATGGATTATTTCTTTTCTCATCTGAAACTTTGCCTTCTTGTTTTTTGAGATTATTAATTCTCCATGTCTAAATAATCACAGAGGAACATGAGGAGGATACCAGTGAACCCATCATCTTTGTGGGAAGGTTCCATATATTTCTTCATATATTTCTATTTTTACCAAATAGGGGAGTCTGAATAAGGCTTTCTTTGAAGCGACAAAATCGTTCCTTTTTGGTCTCACTATCCCAGGTGAAGATGATATGATATGTAATGAGTATGGAAACTGTACGAATACATCTTCTCGGCCTTGGGTGTTCGTATGCCCTTCACCGCCTTTGAGGTTGGTGTATTTAACTACTTGATGGTGGCTCTTTCACAACCTCATCAATCAGGTTGGGTGCGTGTAAAGTCCGATCAGTATTGGTGTGAATACTTGAAGGCAAAACCTTTTGTCCTCTTGTTCTTTCATCTTTTTTCTGCAGCTGAGGTACTTTGGCCCGACCAAGTGAATGGGGACTAGTCCTTTTAGTGCCTAAGATATGGGTTTTTGAAGACCTTCGTGGCATGCCGGCCTTAATAGACCGATTCTTTTTGGTCACTCCTCTTCATCCTCTGACTCATGCGACCACATGTGGAGTCAAGCCGGGAGTTGAACGTAAGTGCCAACCTCTATTTTCTCATTGATGGTTGGTGAATAATTTTCTCTTGGAGAACGAAACCTATGATTATGGAGAATGATATTTTTTTGCTGATAATTCTTTCAAACGAAGAAACCTTGGACTTTGTCCACCACCTAGGTTATCTTTGAGGCGTAGTTCCTTCGGGTAAGGCCGATAAAAAACATTTGAAGCATCTGATAGACATCTCCTTATTGATAGGGGCTCCCTATCTTAAGGATCTTCGAGTTGCCTTTGGTAATTTTGGAATTTCCATTATCCTCGTGTTATTGGTTTTCTCCCTCTTTGGGTGTGTGTTTGAGCAATAATCGAGTTTCTAAGCAAATGTGATATGGGATGAAGTGAGGTTCCGAATCCTGAAACAGGGAATACATCCGCCCAATATGGTGATAAAATCTTCTCCCTCTTTAGGCCCCCCTCAAAATGTTGTGGATGGATCGCGGGTCTTGTGTTGGTCTATCTTGTGACAGCCAAGATTCGTCTTTTGATGATGATTAGGTGTTTTTCACTAATCTCTCTGGCTAGGCTTTAAAGGAGGAGTTTTACAATGTGGCGTAGTTTTTTAAGTGGGTTGTTGTTGCTCTTACTATGGGCAGATCCGGGAGCTGGGAAGCCCTTTTGATGAATCGGGCGCGTGGTGAAAAACATCAACTAGAGGGGAGCAATAACAACTTGAATTTCCAATGGGATACATATTTAAGGGAGCTGCAAAAAAAATTCACCTCTTCGTAAGAGGTAAGCAAAGCTCTAGCTTCATTCAATTTCCTTGGTTCTGCGGGTAGTCGGGTAATGCACATGGCGAGAATGATGGAGAGAAAGACCAAGGTCTTGATTTCACTCAGAAAGAGTTAGAGTTCCTTCGCAGTCAAAATGCTTCTCTAACTGAAAAACTGAAATAATGTGCTTCCGTGGGCCTTGGGACAATTACAGAGTCTTTTGAGAATGCGTTGCACCAGGTAGAACATTTTCACTGCCCACTAGTTGTTTTAAGGGAGAAGATTTGACCGAGGCTGATATTTAAAGATGAGAGGGTCATATATATTCTTGGGCCTCAGTTTGTAAAATATGTTCAAAATGTACTATCGCCTTTTGCATGCTTATGCTTTTTGGTTTCATAGTGGGCTCTTTTCATTTTTAGTTTCTTGTAACTTTTTGCATGCTAAGAGCTAAGAAAAACCAGGGGTTGCTTTCGAGCCATGCAGCTTGCATAGTTTATATGTTATAGAGAGAGATAAATAATATTCTCTTAAAGTGTAAATAACCTTAAGTCTTTTGTGAGTCCATGTATGGATGTTTTATGTCATGTTAAGATGTACGCATTGTCTTGGCGGAATGACGAGTCAATCAGATGTGGCTGTAATTGAAACATGCTTGTGTATGCAAAATATTGGTTCAGTTTGATGTATATGTTTGCTGGATTCTCACTAGAGGGGCATGAGCTCAACTCTAGTCGTTTATGCTTTAGATTGCACCTGTAATGATTTCACATGTAACCGGCTAGGCGCGAATATGATTTGAATGATATTTATATGAACAAGGTACGATTCTGGTTAAAGACGATTATGTTTTGAATCATACTTAAATGCGAGGGACATGAAACCTGATAGGTGCGACCATGCTTTTTGAATAGTGTTTTGTGTCACATATGATTATTCCTCATCCAATGGTAAAGGATCCCCATCCCTATCCCCGAGGTACTAGCTCAGATCGAGATGGACGTCTCTAGGATCCACCACACACATCCCTTGGATTGGCTACATCTAAAAGGGGGGCAACTATGTAAGATTGCATGTAGTTCTTTGACAATGGGTATTTAAATGCTAAATACATACATGTAAAGCATCTCTGATAGCACCTCTGGTGGAATTTGTCGTTTTAGTTGGACATGAAAAGCGTCTTTGACAACTCTGTTGGATTCTGAAGGCGCACAAGGCGATCTGAGGAATTGATTATTGTAGTCGGACGTGCAAAACATCTCTAATGGCACCGTTGAAATCTGGAGGCACACTCGGAGTTAAGGGGATTTGATTGCTTTGGTCAGATGTGCAAAGTGTCTCCGACATCACCTTTGAAATCTGGAGGTGTGCTCGGTGTTGAGGAGATTTGATTGCTTTGGTCAGACACACAAAGCATCTCCAATAGCACCCTTGAAATCTGAAGGCGCACTCGGTGCTGAAGGGATTTGAATTTTTTGGCTGGACGTTCAAAGCGTGTCCGACAATGCCTCTGAAATCTGGAGGCATTCTCGGAACTGAGGGGATTTGATTGCTTTGGTAGGACGTGCAAAACTTCTATGAAAAAACCCTTGAAATATTGATGTGTGCTCAACGTTGAGGGGATTTGATTGCTTTGGTCGAACGTGTGAAGCATCTTTGACAACACCCTTGAATTCTTGAGGCGTACTCGACATTGAGGGGATTTGATTGCTTTGGTCGGACGTGAAAAGTATCTCCGACAACACCACTGAAATATTTTAGTTAGGCGTCAATTGCACTAGTTGTACCCCAATTATGTATTACTGAAATATGATCATAAAGGAACAAACATTTCAGACATAATCGAGCCGTTTTACCTCCTCTTATATTCATCTTTGATTTCTTCCCTCTTTAGCCACATCGGGTCATGTTGAGGTTCAAGTTTTGAAGTTACCATATGAGGGATGTCACATTGATTTCCATAGTTATGCATTATCATTAATTCTTATGTTATACATGGTGTATTTTCTTGGACGCTTCAAGGCCGACACATAAAATATATGGCTCTCTATGAAGGTTGTGGTGTTTGAGCTTTAAGTGCACAGGTGATGCTACAACATCCAACGCTGCAGTGAAAGGCCTACCCAGAATACAAATATAACGGCTCTTGCATGGGATGACCAGGAACTAATTTTGTATGGATCGGAGGTATTAGTTCTCTCCTATGAGTACTATTAGCTCTATGTAACCCCAAGGACATGTGGTAGTTACATTGAGCGCTTGTAAATTCGAACCATCATGTGGTATTAAGCTTTCTTTACCTAGGCCCATTTTTTCAAACAAAGACGCATAGAGGATGTCACACAAACTTCCTCCATCAATCAAAATTTGTGAAACGTTGAAATGTCCTACAATAACCGTGATTGTCAAGGGAACAACTCATTAGAAATGCCCCAACCTTTTCGGAGTCTTGAAACCCTAGTACAGTCCGGTCAAGGACTTTGGATGGTGAGCTACCTTCGTTTCTGTAGACGGCCATCCTATGGGATGGTGTATTGATGGACTGATTCTCTCGAATGATTGAAATGCACAGTCAAACTATCTGAACACAACTACCCTTCCACTGGTTAAGATTAAGGGTTTTTTGAATCCAAAAGAAACACCAACTTCTAGGCTCAAAGTGGTTGATTAGGGATTAACTCCTTATCTCTTCAGTGTTTGGGGATTTGAAACAATACCTTACATCACCAGCAAATTTCTATTCGAAAGTATACCATAGCAATTATGGGTAATTCATTTTCATCCTCCTCCTTCCAATCTTTGCCAAAACAACAATTTGATAAAGAAAATGAATGGAATAAGAGTTAATATTTTTTTTTGCATAAATGAATGAAAAATAGCAAGAGTGAATACAAATGGATTGATTCAGAAAATGCATGTTCATTTCATTAATAATACCATTAAAAACAATAATGTTTTAAAAACATGTAGCATTTAACAGATAGATAAAATACAAAATGCAAATGATAACAATGCCTCATGACTTCCAGCATTGAGGATTACTTCGTACTTGATCCACTGTCTTTAGGAAATTCCCCTTAAGGTCTTCACACTTTATCAAGGCGAGAGGTTGACGTGCACTACAATGTTTCCTTCTGGAAATGATATGTACTTTGTCAATCAACTGTTAAACCTTAGCTTTGAAAGCGTTGCAATCCTTGGTCGAGTGCCCTATTGATCCAACATGATACCCACATTACACATAGGGATTGTACCCATGAGGGTATGGTTGTGGCACATGCTTCAGAGGTTTGGGATCCACCAATGAGCTTTGAATCAGAGGCTGCAGAAGCTGATTATACGTAATAACAATTGGATCAAGAGGAGCATTCATTCTTTCCAGGTTGTTTTGAGGCGTATGCTGGTTCTAACGTTGATTCAGATATCCTCGACCTTGTGCTTGTTGATTTGAATGAGGAGCGATCTAAGGTTGTCGGTATGGCGCTTTAGGCATTACTGTTTGCTCATAAGGATAGTGTGACACTAGAAAATGTGACCGATGAGAAGGTAGAGGACCATAGGGTCTCGCTAGTGCACCATGAGAATACTCAACATCTACTATAATTGCTTTGCTTACATCCTTTTCTTCCTCTTGGGAAATCCTAAGGGATTTAGTCTCGCTAGTCTGGCTACTCGAGGCACCTTGGATTCTTGCACTTTTGAGGCTGATCTTGATGCGTTCTCCAACTTTCACCAGGTCATAGAAGTCTGATGATGCACTGCCTACCATCATTCCAAAGTATGGGCACTATAAGGTATCCATGAACATGTCAACCAACTCTTTGTCTAATGGTGGCGGTTGCACCTAGGCTGCCAATTCTCTTCACCATTGTGCATACCCTCTAAAGGATTCGTTGCTCTTTTGAGATAAACTCTTCAGCTGTCTTTGATATGGAGCCATGTCCAAGTTGTATTTGTACTGCTTCAAAAAGACATTAACCAAATCCTCCCAAGACTGAATGTGGGTACTTTCTAACTTCATGTACCAACTCAACGATGCCCCACTCAAATTGTCTAAAACAATGAATCATCAGCTTATCGTCGTGAGTGTGAAAGGTCATTTTTCGGAAAAACATCACCAAATAGTGCCTCAGACAACTATCCCCTTTTCACTTCTCAAAGTTGGATACTTTAAATTTCGGGGTATAACTAGGTCTGACACTAAACACATGTTATAAAGTCTCAATGCGCTAAAGCCTTCCACAACCCCCAACTGTTTCTCAAGATCACGACTTATTTTTGTGACTTCAACCACTTAAGAACGCTCAATTTTTGTCACCAAGTGTGCACCTTGAGAATTCGGCATGTACCTTGTAAATTGAGGACCCATTTCATCAAAGTGAAATGTGGGATTCTTTTGAATAATGGGGACCTCACTAGATATCGGGATATGCACTGGCTGAGGTTGAGTAGGAATGTCCACTTATTGAAGAGCATAGTCAGGGGGAAGATCATACGTGAGGTTAGTCACCACAGTAAAGTCTGGTGGGGGACCAACATTCTCCATAATAACATGCTGAAGATTTGACATAGTTATCAAAAGCTCCAATGTCTGGTCTACTTGTCCTTTTAAGTTGTCTATTCCCTATCTTATCTCTGCTTAATCCTGCTTTAAATGCTATATCGTCTTTCAATAGCTACCAAAGGTTCAATATGGGTGCCGGGAAATCAGCGGTTGGTTATGGACAAAGACAAAATGAGTTTTTTCTTTGGAAATGGTATGCATGCATGCTGATGAAATGCAGATGTTATGTGTTTTTTTTGGGTACATGGGTTCAAAGGTCCAAGGTACGAATGAATGTGATTTCTTTTCAACATAGGATTCTCACCGGGTATGATCTAAGGTTTATAAAAGGCACCCCAGAGTCATAGACTCACAAGAATGTTTGCCGCTTATGGAAAATACATGTCGGTCGTCAACTCCTTCAAGGGATTCTATTATGGGTGAGATCTTCGTACAGACCCTTACGAGAACTACATCTCGGGGACCCGCACTACGCGGCCATCAATCTAGTTGGCCAAAGGGTTAAAGGTTATAAAAAGGTCCTTAGAGTTATAGATCCTCACAAAAACTCTGAAGCTGACGACAACTACATGTCGGGCGACAACATTTTCAAAGGATCTACTCTAAGTGAGGTTTTTGTGCCGACCCTTACGAGAACGACATATCAGGGACCCGCACTACTCAACCTCGTCCTATCTTATGTTTACACTCTAGACTCGGGTATAGAGTCTTTCCCAAAAGGTTTATAATCAGAGTATCAATCCAATACCACAACAAAATGGAACCATACAACGAATTATATCAATATAACAATAGAGATAATGACAATAAATCAAAAGTCACACAAGTAAACAAACAAAAGGCACATAAACACACCAAACTATGCTTGACTCACTTAGGGAGGTGTCCCCAACAGAGTCGTCATCTGTCTTACCTCGGAAAAATAAGAACATGATACTCGCGAAGCGCAATCGCACGCTCGCATGATGAATTGAACAGAGTCGCCACCGAACTTTATTTATTCCTAAAAAGGAAAGGGTAAATATCGATAAAACATAAGAAATAATGACAATGATTATGGTCGTCTTAATCAAATAAGGGTTTGAGAGTCGATTACGCAAGGGGAAGGTATTAGCACCCGTCACGTCCGTTGTACTCAACGAGAACCATTTGGTTAGTTGTGCGCGTTAGTGTTAACTTAGAAATGTTAGACTTCCCAAGTTATTAAAGAGAAAAGGATGGGACCAAAAGGTTTATTTTTTATTAGGATTCCTAACGAGACTTTGAATATCGCTCATACGTATCTCTCATGCGATGGAGAACTCAAGGCTACGTAGTTCTTAGTAGAAAATGTTTCTTTTTCTCCAATCACGCACTAAGAGAGAGATTAACATGAGGGGGCGTGTGTGCCCCTCTCTTAGTGGAGGGAATCTTCTTTCATCATCTTATTTATTTATATTATTATTATTTTTTAATTTTAAAATTGAGTTTCAATAATTAACTTAAAAATAAATAAAACATCCAAAATTCAAATTAAAAACTCAATTAATTCTAAATAACTCAAACGATTATTTTAGCTAAAAAACAAAAATAAAATGACTAAAAATGAATAAAAATAAGATGCAAAAATGCTCGAATAATTAAAATAAATGCACCATGTAAGACCCTAATTTTGACCCTAAGATCCCTCATGGCATCATATCATTGCTCATTGCATTGCCTCAAGGATCATAGCATGTGTGGCTCCTTAACCCTAGGGTTGGGACTTGTGTGAGTTGGTTTGAGACCACCAAGCATGCTTGAATTGTATATTATTTCTTTTCTTATTTTGTTTATTAACCAAAAGCACAAAAATATGTCACTAACTTGTTTTGTTTTGAAGCTCAAGCAATCATGAGATCCCTGGCTTCTAAGAGGCTCCTATGCTCATTGAAATGGCTAGATGAAGATGAAAGCAAGCATGACAATGGTTCCCAAAGATCTCAATCATAATATATGTCTCCCAAGTACCTCAATTTTCCAATTTTATCAAGATAAACCAAAGGGCTTGAGGATTGTTTCCCAAGGAAACCCTAATTCAACTGTGCATTGACTGTGCCTTGCTCATGAAGCAACCTCAACCTATGATCAAATTCAATCAAGGTAAGTTCTTTAATTCATTATTTTATGAATATATGAGCCTATGTGAGTATACTCAATCATTCATTCATCAAGATTTGAGGTTTGGCTTTGAGAAGTTGACTAGTCAAGTCATCTGACTAATCTGAGATCCACTACGACCTAACTTTTGATGTGTTTGTCAAATGAAGATGACCCCAAGAGAAAACATGTTCTTAAGAACCATATGAACAACTTTCATGTTCATCAAAAATCTATTTGAAACTTGGAAGGACATCATTCATTTCAAAACATTATAGGTCATTTTGACTGAAACCCTAAATTTGGGTCAACTTCCCAAAGACCTAACTTCCTCATTTTTTATGATTTTGAGGTGAGACCAATTGCATTGGAAATTTTAAGATGTATAATTAAAATTTTATGTTGGAAAAAATTTCATAATTCTAAAATAAACACATGTGATAATACAAAACATTATAGGTCACTTTGGACCAAAACCATTGAATCTTGAAAAAATCCAACTTCAAGTGCCCATAACTTTTTCAACAAAAATCCAAATGATGAAAATTTTAAGTCTAAATTGATCATCTTGAAAAGATATACAACTTTCATGTTGGAGGTTTTTCCATTTGAGGATTTCATCATTGAAACAGAAGCGCTTGAAGTTGGTCACTTTTGGCAAATTTTTCAAAGACATGTTTTGTACATCAAACTTCAAGGTCAGTTTTCATAATTTTCCAAACTCCAAATGGATTTTTCCCAACATAGCTTTTGTTCCTTATGTCAAGACCTTTACAACCATTAATCAAATGCCTATGTTTGGATTTTCTATGTGTGACTTTCAAAGAGGGGAACATTTGTGACCAAATATGCAATTCACTTGGAATCTTCATGCACAAGCAAACACAAGGCAAATTGCAAGTCCATTTCCATTTGGTATGATATCAGCTTGCATTTCCAATTGATTTTGGGCCTCACATGCGCCTGTACAGGCCCATGCATGGAGGACCCAATGATCATGCACACGAGTTCTTCACCTCATTGCTTGGATCTCAGCTATAAATACAATGCTTGGCTCATTCAAATTGGAACCTCAAGGCAACCTGAAACTCTGCACAAGTGAAAACCCAGCCATAACCAAAGGAATTCCGATTTTTCTTTTCTCATTTCAAGCTTGAATTTCAACAAAATCAGTTGATCTTCAAGACTTATTCCTTAACCTTGCACTCATATCACATCTCAAGATCAAATTGGAAGCCAAAGTTGGAAGGAATCGTGTTGATTAAAGCTGCTCTTCAAAGGTATATGATCCAACTGTTTTGATCTATATCTCATCATATAATGTGAATTGCTTGTGTTCAAATGGTTTTCTGAAGTCCTCGTGCAAGAGGCAAGCCAGTGGTGGCTTTGATTTTGTGTTTTGAGAAGTTTCAGTTTGAACACCTTGAAATTCAAGCTCAGATTTCTCATTATATAGAGATCTTGAGGATAATCCAAGGTTACAGGGGTGACGTACATCACCCCAGCTTCATTTTGGTACCATGTTTGTGCATTTTGGTTGAGGTTTGAAAAGCTGCAACTGGTGGCCGGAATCAGTTGGTCCTACGGAGAAGACGGTGGTTTCCACCACCGTCCCCACGTGGATGACTCCAGGCCCTTGGATGAGGCTTCAGCGTTCTAATCCTGACCAATGATTCTTTTGACTTTTTTTAATTCAGTTTGTAACGCGTTTGACTGTGGACCATGGTACGCGCGCGCCTCTGAGCCATTGGATTTGTCCACGTCAATTAATGAAGTGGATCATGCGCTTCCTGATTTTTCATATTTTTCCAATTTCTGTTTTATTTTCTTTTATTCCATTTATTTTCAAAAATTCACAACTATTTTATTTGGAATCACAAAAATATGAGACCAATTGGAAACAAATTCTTGAAAAATCTAGTTTCATAATCTGATTATTAATTATTTTTGTGATTCCATTTAATAGTTTTTATGAATTATTTTGTTTTTAATAGTTTTTAATTCATTTTAAATACTTTTTGATATCCAAAAATTCCAAAAATATTTTCTTAACACATATGGATCATGATAAGTCTATGAAAAATATTCTCATCAATTTCCTAATTGATCTGAGATTTATTTGAGATTTTAGTTCATTTGTGTTATATTTCTTTGTTTTTAATTGTTTTAAAATAGTTTCTGTTTTCAAAAAATGTTGAGAAAATTTGTCAAACCTTATTTGACCACGTTAGACTTATGATAATTCAATTGGACTTATCCAAGTTGATTTGAATTGAATTTGAAGTTTAACCTGATTTTGTTCATTTTATTTTATGTTTTATTTTAATTTCAAAAATACCAAAAAATATGTTTGACTTTGTTGACCTCTAATATTCATTTCTCTTTTATTTTACATTGGTTGATGTTGATTTCATTCACATTTGATCATTGTGTTTTGATTATGTCATTTGAATGCTCATCTTGTCCATTTCATCTCTTCTTCATCTTCTTCGTTTTATTTTGGCCAATGAGTTAATGATTAGTGGTTAGTCTTGATACATGAGAGGCTTAACCTTCTTTGATCCAAATCAAACTCAACTTGATCAAAGATCAAGTGAGTTGCTTTGTGTCCAAGATAGGTTGCTTCTTGGTCAAGCAAAAAAACCTAAAATCCATACAAGGCCTTTCTTTCTTTTCTTTTGGCATGGCAAGTTGTAGGAGCTTGGCTTACTAGTCATGATCTCTAACTTGTGTTTATTTGCCTATAGTTTTATTGACCGACCTCAGATAGGTGTGACTACTACATTAGTTCACTTACGATTGCTTAACATAGCGCTAAATTGTCTTATGACACACTAACATTAACTACTAATTACTAACTTTAATTCAAGCATTTATTTCTTGCAATTTACTTTAATGCAATTTACTGTCTTGCTCATTTATTCATATTGTCTTTTCCCTTTGCTCACTTGAGCTCATATTTTATGTTTATGCCATTTTCCTTTTGCTCATTTGAGCACATTATTGTATATAAATATATTTGTTGCTTTGTGTTTGTTTTGTCTTCGTTTGTGTGAACCCAATGCAAAAAGGAGAAATGACTTAGAATTATGACCTTACCTATGCTTAAAGGAGTTCAAGAGCAACAGGGCCTCATGCCTTTAGAATGCTAACTTGATTGAAGAGCAACTAGGCCTCATGCCTTTAGAATGCTTAATCTTAGAAGTTGACTTCAAAGGACCCCTAATCTAAACTCATCCTTTGTCCATTCCTCTTATTGCATTGTGAACTTTTTGATTGTTTGTTCTTGTGTGATAGGGTTTCCAACTTGAGATAGTAAGAAGGACCATTGTCATGAAAAGCCAAGTTAAGGGAGACAAGCCAAATGGAGATCCTAAGAGCTTGAATGTGATACTTGTTTGATTACTTGAGTTAGTTGCTTGTTGCTTGCTAAGTCCAAAGGAAAGTAACATCTTGAATCATCTTTATGATCTCAAGAAAAGGAACTCCAAGGGTTTTATCTCTTCTCTTATCTTTGCATGTTTAGGACTAGCCCTTCTCTTTTTCTCTCCACTCTAACCCAAGCCAAACTCATTTTGTGCAAACATTTACATTGTTTTCAAAACTAGAAACCTAGGCCTTATGTCTTTGATTTTTTCAAACTCTCTTTTCATTAATACTTATTTTGAATGAATCTTAAGTCAACTTTGACTTCATTTTGTGAATACTTCTAACTTGTAAATACAACTCACTTCAAGTTAATTTTGTGGTTCCAATGACCACCTTTGTTAAAACCTTTTTTTTCATATACATTACTCATTAGGTTTGAGTTATCATAGTGGTTGATGTAAACCTCACCTTATCCTTAGTGATTGGACTATAAGTCTTCCATACTTATTATAGGGTGGATCCCTCACTAGTATGTTGAAGCTCTCCTCACATGGTGGATTGTTGGTTTAGGTTGAGTTTTCTCCCTTTGATAACAAAAGACCTTAAGCCTTTTGATCAAATCAATTCACCAATCTTTGAGATTTTTACCCCCGAACTACGAGGTTTTGATCCTACCTTTGTGATGGTACTTAGGCAATGGGTTCATCCATTCAGACAACAAAATTGTAAATATGTATATTCTTTTCTCATCTCTCTAATCTTGTTTGCACAAAAAAAATTCACAAACGCCAGCCTATAATACATCTTTGCAAAAAGGGCTCCCTTAGAGTACTAAGGATGTTTTGGGTGCTTAAAACCTTCCCATTGCATAACCAACTCCCTTACCCAGATCTCTGACATTTTTATTAGTTTTTGATTTGATAAAACTTCTTACTTGGTTTGTGTTCGCTTTCTAACCTTTCCTTTGGATAAATAGAAGTGCGGTGGCGACTCGAATTGTATGATTTACTTTTGATTTAGTCAATAAATCTAAAGGTAACGAATACCCCGCTACAGAAAAGTGGTGACTCTGCTGGGGAGATGTGTTGCTTCCTAGTGGGTTTAGCCTACTTTTTGCTTGTTGTATTGTATGTTTATATTTATTTTGTGACATATTTTTGTGCAAATTTGGGATGACTGTATTGTTTGTAATGTATGAATTGCTTGATATATATCAATTGCTTCTATGCTTGGTGGTCTCTTGTGAGATGAGTTCTATACCCGAACTCGAGTGCACTTATGATAGGAGAATGGCATAGTCTTGTTGACTTGTGTGGAGTTATTCCTTAGCAAGTTGACTTGCAAGCCCATTCACTTGGTGGAGGTTTTATTGGGATCAATAATGTCACACGAGTAGTCGTGGTTAGGCATTACTCTTTCCAATATATACCTTAGAAGCCAAGGACCTTAGATTACCTAGCCCATCTTGGCCTATTTTAGGACGTAGTGCGAAGGCCGTTCAAGTGTAAGATTTGATACGATTGTTACGCGATACTACACTCATAAGAGTCCCTCTTGAGAATATTTTTAGAATACGAGTAGTCGTTTATCCGATAGTATCTGAAAGATGAGATGATGACTATGGGGACCTCTTTTAGAACATGATTGTCAGGTTTAACCATAGTACACTCCCTTTGGGTGGTTCTTAACCGAGGCTCCATGCTCGTGACTTGCAACAAACCCTTGATTCACGGTTGATCTGTTCTCGTATATCCTCAATATCAATGGAACATGGGTGTTGATAAGGTGTAAATCATAATCCACCAAAATGGATGATTGATATTGAGGATGACTTGAGCCATCCCGTGACCTTTGTGTGGTGTGACTTGCTTGACCCTTGAGTGTGATTGTTGCATCCATGCATTCATGCATCCATTTGCATCCATATCATCAACAAGAAAATTTTCAAGGAACTTAAGAGGTCTATTTGCAAATTTTCAGACATGGATAAGCAAAGAAGGAATACGAAGAAGTACAGTTTCAGACAACCCGACTTGAAAGAGTTAAGGAGTTTGACATCCTATGTATTAGATCCCTTGGAGTTCAAAGCTCGTCATGGGAAGCTTATGTCTATTCTTTCTACTCAGGTGGATGAAGGTCTGATGAGTGTGTTAGTGCAGTTCTATGATCCTCTGTACCGTTGCTTCACTTTTCTGGATTTCCAGCTTTTGCCTACACTTGAGGAGTATGCCTATCTTGTGGGTATACCTATTCTGGATCAGTTGTTGTTCAGTGGCTTGGAGAGAGTTCCTTCTTCCCAAGAGATTGCTGACATGCTTCATATAGATGTATTTGATATTGGTGCTCATATGACTACCAAAGGTGGAATTCAAGGTCTCCCATCTGATTTTCTCATTGCCCAAGCTACTTTGTTTGGGAAGGCCATGAGTGAGGACGCCTTTGAAGCCATATTTGTACTTCTCATCTATGGGCTAGTGTTATTCCCCAACATCGACAATTTTGTAGATGTGAACGCTATTAGGATTTTCTCTACTCTTAATCTCGTTCCGATTCTGTTGGGTGACACTTATTTCTCTTTGCATATGAGGAATGCAAAGGGTGGTGGATCCATTGTGTGCTGTTTGCCTCTGTTGTACAAGTGGCTTATTTCGCACTTGCCTCAGACGCTGGCCTTCAAGAAAAACAAGGGATGTCTACGGTGGTCTACGAGACTTATGTCTCTCACTAATGATGATATCTTTTGGTATAGTCGTGTGTATGATGGTGTCCAGATTATTGACTCTTGTGGTGAATTCTTCAATGTGCCTCTTCTTGGTACATGTCGTGGGATTAACTACAACTCTATTTTGGCTCGCCGTCAGCTTGGGTTCCCCTTAAAGGATAAACCTAATAACATTTTGTTAGAAGGTGTGTTATTTCAAGAGGGTAAAGATCCCCATAACTTGAAGGGCGGGATGGTCCGCGCTTGGCGCAAGGTTCATAGGAAGGGAAGGAAAGAGCTTGGTCCGAAAAATTGCATTGCTTTGGAGCCCTACACCGCTTGGGTGAGGAAGAGAGCGCTTGAGTACCGCATGCCCTATGATTATCCGAGACCTACCCCTATGGTTATGGTTGAGCCTTCAACCCTCCCTAATCAAGGAGTAAAGGAGTTGAGAGACGAAGACCGTTCGCGTGCTTGGGTCCGTGAGCGAGAGGAACTACTTCAGTAACTCAGAGATAAGGATGCTGTGATAGAATTTCTGGAGCATCAGGTTATTGATGAGCCTGATGATGTGGTTACCTCTCTTCTTCCTCAGTCATCTAGGTTTTGGAAGAGGAAGTATGATCGACTTGCCAAGGAGAAGGCAGATATGGAGGCAGCCTATGAGAGAGAGGTGAAGAGGCTTCGTGCAACTTATCTTCCGGTCTCGAGAGCTTTGGACGATTGCTTCTAGGGTTCCATAGGATGTTATTTCTCCTTTTCTCTTGTATTGTATTTTGTTACCAAGACTGTATTTCTTCTTTGGTGTAAATTTTTTTCCAAATATTATGGATATGAGTATTTCCATATATGTCTTAAAAGATGAATATTTCCAAATATTTGCAAATAGATCTCTATAAAGTTCCTATGATTAAAAATAAATCATATGCACAAACATTGCATGCATCATATGCATAAGCAGGTTTTGTTCAGAGCTTCTTGATCAGTGGTCTAACTCTTTGCTCTTCATTTATTTTGAAGACAAGTTGACGCACCGGTATAACACCAGGGCCAATCTTCTGAAGCTGATGGATCACGTAGAGCAAGAGAACAGAGAGCTGAAAGAGGAAGTAGCTAGGCTGACTGCCATGATGGAGTCAGTGCTGGCTGCTCAGGGCCAATCATCTCCAACTCCTGCAACTCCTCCCGCGAGGATGGTTATTTCTGAGGTAGCTTCCTTAACTGTGCCTGCCGCCACAGCTCATTTTGCGCCTCCTATTCCAATTGGGTTCCCCTGGGGGGTGCCCGCTAATTTTGTGCCCGAAGGCCTTGCTCCAACCTTCGCTTCTCTGCCGACATCTAGCCCGGTCCTTGTTGTGCCATCTCCCATTATGCACACGTTACCAAGAGTCCAAGACACCATCTATCACTCTGAGCCATCTGAGGGCCCAGATGTTTATGAAAAGATGGACGCGATGAACGACCAATTTCTTGAGCTGCACAAGGAATTGAAGACTCTAAGGGGGGAAAGACCTCTTCGGTAAATCTGTTGCTGAGTTATGCCTTGTGCCCAATGTCAAGATCCCTGTTAAGTTCAAAGTGCCTGACTTTGAGAAATACAAGGGAAACACTTGCCCTTTCAGCCATCTTGTGATGTATGCTCGCAAGATGTCAATGCAAACTGAGAATGATCAACTTCTCATCCACTATTTCCAGGACAGCCTGTCCGGTGCTGCACTCAGATGGTACATGGGTTTGGGCAACGCGAACATCCACTCCTTCAACGACCTTGGTGAAGCTTTCGTCAAGCAATATAAGTACAATGTGGATATGGCTCCCGATAGGGACCAGCTGAGGGCGATGTCCCAAAAAGAGAAGGAGACATTCAAAGAGTACGCCTAGAGGTGGCGTGAGTTGGCCGCTCAGATTGTGCCACCCCTTGAAGAGAAAGAAATGACGAAAATATTTTTAAAGACTTTAAGCTCTTTCTACTACAAGAGGATGATTGTTAGTGCTCCCTCGGACTTCACCGAAATGGTGAATATGGGGATGAGGCTAGAGGAAGGAGTCCGGGAAGGACGTCTATCTAGAGATAAAGGCTCTTCTACAAAGCGATATGGGGGATTTGCAAAGAAGAAGGAGGGAGAGGCACATGCTCTGTCTTCCCATATTAAAAGAAGACCCTCTGTGAAGAGGAAGACCGCTCGTCCTGCTGTCAGCCAACACTAGGTGGATCATATAGCACATGCCTTTCAAGAAGCTCAACATTATCAACAACAACAACAACATCAACAATATCAACAACATCATCGTCCACAACAGCATGCCTACCAGCCTCGAAACAACACCAACACCAGCACCAGCTACGATAGGAAAAGGGTCACTTTTGATCCAATTCCAATGACCTATGTTGAACTCCATCCGTACCTGATAGATAGAAAGCTGATTACTCCACGTGATCCTCCCGCTGTACCAACCAACCCTTAGTGGTGGTACAAGCCAGAATTACATTGTCTATATCATTCTGGTGCTCCCGGACATGATGTGGAGAATTGCTATCCCCTGAATACCAAGGTGCAAGACCTTGTTAGAAGTGGGATTTTGTTTTTCGAGGACGTAGGTCCTAATGTCAAGAAGAACCTATTGCCCGAGCATGGGAAAGCTGCTGTGAACATGGTCCAGGGCTGTCTTGGCAAATATAAAGTCCTGTATGTCAATGATATCAGGAAATCTTTGGTCGAGATGCATAGACTGTTATGTGGATACAATCATTATGAGCATGACCATGACAGGTGCCAGGTGTGCACTGTCAACGAAAGAGGATGCCGCAAAGTAAGGAAGGACATCCAAGAGATGATGGATCAGGGTATGATTGAGGTACTTCAGAATCGCAATGAGGATGAAGTTGATGTAATTTCTCCTGTTTTCAGAATACCAGAGCCTGTTGTCGTCAAATATGATGGCAGCAAGAAGAAGGTTTCTCCATCTCTTGTAACCAAGCCAGCGGGCCCGGTCCCGTATTCATCTGATAAAGCGGTGCCATACAGGTATAATGCAGTTATGGTAGAAGATGGGAAGGAGGTGCCATTGCCCTTCATGTAGGAGAATTGCCATTCAATGCGCAGCGGAATTTAAAAATTTCTCCATTTAGTGATCCTTACGAATGGGCATGATCAGTGATAGAATCGTTACCTCTTGTGGCGATTCAAACCTTTGGTGCAGATCTCTGATAATGATCAAAACCTTTGATATAGATCCACGGGGCGATCACGAACGTTGAACGATGACAACGTCTCTACTCAGTCCACACGAACGGATTCCTTCAATCGCAGTGCTAGCTGTTATGAATGAAGGCTTTGAATGAGAGAGAGATACGAAATTCCAACTCTTCAGTTGTGTTGTATTCCCATCCAAAGCTTCTGCACAAGAGCTCTATTTATAGAACCACTTGTGTGGGCTTCAAGCCAAAAAGCCCACTTAAGTGCATTTTGGCCTATATCTCATAATATGCCAAAATCACTTAAGTACTTGGTACCTTACCATATTTCGTATTCTACTTAAGTACACCGTACCTTACGATGTTCCTTAATTATTCTATCTCTCATCAATCCGTCCTTTGTGTGTGACCCTATAGGTTTTCACGGCGTTGGCAATTATATTAAATCACGCATTTAACATAATAAACAGTGAGCGGTATCTAGCAACACATCACTGCTACCCAAGTCACGAAAATGTCATGTGATCTGACAAAACCTCCTGTGATAATAATTATGTGTATAATTACCCCTTTGCCCTTATGTCTATATTGAACACAAGGTATAGACCGTGTCACCCTTGTCCAGTTCAATATTGGGCCCATAGACATTTATCCTGTTACGCAGGATTGGCAAATTCCATCTAGGACACTCATGTCCCTCAGCATGCTTTGTGGAGTACCCATCAACTGTCTTTATGGTTATCCAGTTACGGACAACGTTAGATCAGCAACAAAGCACTCGACTCTACATCTAGGATCCATAGTGGTTTCAGGTCGAAGAGTGGTATACACTATTATCACCATGAGAATAACTTATGACACTTTGCATAACTTTCTATATAGTATTCTCATAGCGGGTCAATCCGATATAAATATTACTCCTAATATTCATACCTATGTTTAAGACTTGATAACTCTTTATCCATGATCCATGAGATGTGATCATCAGTCTACAAACATAATAGTCTTAATGCTTTAATGTTATCCCACTTCACACTAAAGCTCGACTACGGATACTTTAAGAATAGTGTCCTTATGTTTAATGTGTTCTCATGATTAAGTCACACTTAATACATTAAACGGACTATCTATTCCAGGGACTTTATTAATCAACCATAATAAAGAAAATGCCTTTAAATAATTCGATACAAGTACCAAAAGTATTGGCCTCTACGGCTTACACCAACACTTCACCTCTATTGTGAGTATATCAGACGTTAGTGGTGTGACCCGCAGTGGTCGTGTTTTCTCGGCGTCGCCGAAACTCCATGAAGACGTATTGAGAAGAACTGATGTTGTTAATCCTGTCGGTCCTGTGGGGACGTCTTCTTCGAATCCGACACTTGTTGTGAAGGGCGTTGACCATGTCGTTGTTGATAAATCTGTAAAAACTCCTGTGCTAGTTGGCCAACATGGCATTTTGAAAGAGGACTGTGATGAGATGCTGAGGCTCATCAAGAGGAGCGAGTATAACGTTGTTGATCAGCTGCTACAAACGCCATCAAAGATATATGTCCTATCTTTGTTGATGAATTCTGAGCCACATCGTGAAGCTTTGTAGAGGGTGTTGGACGTGGCATACGTGGACCATGATGTCACAATTGAACAGTTTGATAGCATTGTTGCAAACATAATTGCTTGTAACAATTTGAGCTTTTGCGATGTTGATCTTCCCGAGGAGGGAAAAGACCACAATTTGGCTCTACACATTTCTATGAACGGGGAGGATGACGCCTTGTCTAATGTGTTGGTAGACACAGGGTCATCGCTTAATGTGTTGCCAAAGTCCACTCTGGCCAAACTTTCTTACCAAGGGCCACCCATGAGGCAGAGTGGAGTGGTAGTGAAAGCTTTTGATGGATCGAGGAAAACTGTGATCGGCGAAGTTGAACTCCCGATCAAGATTGGACCTAGTGATATCCAGATCACTTTCCAGGTCATGGATATCCATCCATCATACAGCTTTTTTTTTGGCAGACCATGGATTCACGAGGCAGGCGCCGTGACATCCACCCTACACCAGAAATTGAAGTTTGTTAAGAACAAAAAGTTGGTGGTGATAGGGGGAAAGAAAGCTCTCTTGGTTAGCCATTTATATTCCTTTTCCTATATAGATGTTGAGGATGAGGTTGGGACTCTGTTCCAAGCCTTATCTATTGTTGAACCTTCAAGGAAAGGACCTTCTTCATTTGCGTCCTACAATGATGCGAAGTTGGCCATTGAGCATGGTGCAACTACTGGTTTAGGACAAATGATTAAGTTGGAAGATAATAAATCTCGGGCTGGCATATGGTATTCCTCAGGCATTTCCAACGAGTGTGGGTTGTTCCAGAGTGGATCCATACTGTTGAAGACCAAGAGGATGCTGCGATAGTGGAAGATAATGAAGAGGAAAATTCTGGCAACTTTGTCATCCCTGGAGGAATCTGCAATAATTGGGTCGCTGTTGATGTTCCCACAGTTATCCACAAGTCCACGTAATATGTTTATTTTGTTTAAAAAACCTTCTCCCATGCCAAAAGGAGAAGTGATGCCATTGTTGACACATATTAATACAATGATATTCATTCAAAAATTACATGTTAAATGTTTGTTTTTCCAAATTATTTTTCCTTTTTGCTTTTTGCATGAAATTGGTGATCACCATAAAACCCTAAAAAGAGGATAAAATCAATCTTTTCATCTGCATAATGATTTGCCTTGCTTGAATTCTGAAATCTCTTTTATATCCAAAATCATTATGTAGGTTGATCAAACCCATTGAACATAATGATCCAACACCATCTCCCAACTTTGAGTTCCCTGTATTTGAGGCCGAAGAAGATGATGTTGAAGAGATTCCTGATGAGATTACTCGTCTGCTTGAGCACGAAGAGAAGGTCATTCAGCCGCATCTTGATAATCTGGAAACAGTCAACTTGGGGTTTGAAGACTACATTCATGAAGTGAAGATTGGGGCACTCCTGGAAGAGTCTGTGAAGAAGGGGTTGATTGAGTTGCTACGAGAATATGTCAATGTCTTTGACTGGTCGTATGAAGATATGCCTGGTCTAGATACTGATATCGTGCAACATTTCCTGCCTTTGAAGCCTGAGTGTGTGCCTGTGAAGCAGAAGCTCAGAAGAACTCATCCTGATATGGCAGTGAAGATTAAAGAAGAAGTTCAAAAGCAAATTGATGTGGGGTTTCTGGTGACTTCTACATATCCTCAATGGGTGGCCAATATTGTGCCTATGCCTAAGAAAGATGGAAAAGTCTGAATGTGTGTGGACTATAGAGACTTGAATAAAGCTAGTCCGAGAGATGATTTTCCTCTACCACGTATTGATATGTTGGTAGATAATACAACTAAATTCAATGTCTTCTCATTTATGGACGGAACCAGATTAAAATGGCACCCGAGGATATGGAGAAGACAACATTCATCACACCTTGGGGAACATTCTGTTATCGAGTGATGCCCTTCGGTTTGAAGAACGTCGGAGCCATGTATCAATGAGCTATAACTACCTTGTTTCATGATATGATGCACAAGGAGATCGAGGTGTATGTTGATGATATGATTGCGAAGTCGAAAACGGAAGTTGAACATGTAGAGCACTTGTTGAAGCTTTTTCAGCATTTGAGGAAGTACAAACTCCGCCTGAATCCGAACAAGTGTACATTTGGAGTCCGTTCCGGCAAGTTATTGGGCTTTATTGTCAATGAAAGAGGTATTGAAGTTGATCCTGCCAAGGTCAAAGCAATACAAGAGATGCCTGCGCCCAAAACTGAGAAGCAAGTCCGGGGTTTTCTTGGCCGCTTGAATTATATTTCCAGATTTATATCCCACATGACTGCCACATGTGCGCCTATATTTAAGCTCCTTCGAAAAGATCAACGTCATGATTGGACCGAAGATTGCCAGAAAGCTTTTGACAGTATCAAATAGTATCTGTTCGAGCCTCCGATTCTGTCTCCGCCTGTTGAAGGGAGACCATTGATTATGTACTTAACAGTTCTTGATGATTCTATGGGTTGTGTGTTGGGTCAGCAAGATGAATCAGGGAAGAAAGAATATGCGATATACTACTTGAGTAAGAAGTTCACTGATTGTGAGTCTCGATACTCAATGCTTGAGAAGACATGATGTGCTTTGGCTTGGGCTACTAAGCGTTTACGCCAGTATATGTTGAATCATACGACTTGGTTGATATCCAAAATGGATCCAATTAAGTATATCTTTGAGAAGCCTACTTTAACTAGGAGGATTGCCCGTTGGCAGATGTTATTATCTGAGTATGACATTGAGTATTGAGCTCAGAAAGCTATTAAAGGTAGTATCTTGGCTGACCACTTAGCACATCAACCAATTGAAGATTATCAGTCTGTTCAGTACGACTTCCCGGATGAGGAGATTCTGTATTTGAAAATGAAAGATTATGATGAGCCTACGCTCGATGAAGGGCCAGAACCTGGTTCCCGATGGGGTATGGTGTTCGATGGTGCTGTTAATCAATATGGAAATGGTATTGGGGCAGCGATTATTACTCCTCAGGGCACACCTTTTCCTTTTACAGCAAGGCTAACTTTCAAATGCACGAATAATATGGCGGAGTATGAGGCTTGTATTATGGGATTGGAAGAGTGTATTGATCTTAGGATCAAACATCTTGATGTTTATGGTGATTCGAGCCTTGTTGTTAATCATATTAAGGGTGAATAGGAGACGAATCAGCCTGGCCTCATCCCATACAGAGATTATGTGAGGAGGATTTCAACTTTCTTTACCGAGGTTGACTTCCATCATATTCCTCGAGATGAGAATCGGATGGCAGATGCTCTTGCTACGCTTGCTTCTATGATTGTGGTGAAATATTGGAATGAAGTCCCCAACATCACTATGATGCGCTTGGATAGACCAGCTCATGTATTTGCAGTTGAAGAAGTGAAAGATGATAAGCCATGGTATTATGACATCAAATGTTTTCTTCAAAGTCAGATTTACCCGCCTGGGGCATCTGTTAAAGACAGGAAGACTTTGAGGAGATTATCTGGCAGTTTCTACCTCAATGGTGATGTGCTTTACAAGAGGAATTTTGACATGGTTCTGCTCAGATGCGTGGATAGACACGAAGTAGACCTGTTGATGACTGAAGTCCATGAGGGTTCGTTTGGTACCCATTCCAATGGACATGCCATGGCAAAGAAGATGTTGAGAGCAGGCTACTATTGACTGACAATGGAGTCTGACTGCTGCAAATATGTGAAAAAATGCCACAAATGTCAGATTTATGAGGATAAGATTCATATTCCCCCGACACTTCTGAATGTTATTTCCTCACCATGGCCTTTCTCCATGTGAGGAATTAACATGATTGGCATGATTGAACCAAAGGCGTCGAACGGTCACCGTTTTATTCTCGTAGCCATTGATTACTTCACCAAGTGGGTTGAAGCGGCATCATATGCGAATGTGACCAGGCAGGTGGTCGTGAAGTTTATCAAGAATCAACTCATATGCCGTTATGGGGTGCCAGACAAGATCATTACTGATAATGGATATAACTTGAACAACAAGATGATGAAAGAGCTGTGTAGCGAGTTCAAGATTGCACATCATAATTATTCTCCCTATAGACCCAAGATGAACGGGGTTGTTGAACCTGCTAACAAGAACATCAAGAAGATTATCCAGAAGATGGTTGTTACGTACAAAGATTGGCATGAGATGCTGCCATTTGCCTTGCATGGCTATCGTACATTTGTCCACACTTCAACAGGGGTAACCCCTTTCTCCCTTGTATATGGAATGGAGGATGTGCTCCCCGTGGAGGTAGAGATCCCATCAATGAGAGTCTTGATGGAGGCCAAGTTGACTGAGGCTGAATGGGTTCAGAGTCGGTATGACCAACTGAACTTGATTGAAGAGGAGAGATTAACTGCCATGTGTCATGGTCAGTTGTATCAGTAAAGGATGAAGAAAGCCTTTGATAAGAAGGTCAAGCCTCGGGTGTTCCGAGAAGGTGATCTCGTGCTCAAGAAAGTCTTATCTTTCGCACCCGATTCTAGGGGCAAGTGGACTCCAAACTATGAAGGTCCATATGTTGTCAAGAGAGCCTTTTCAGGCGGTGCTTTGATGCTTACAACTATGGATGGGGAGGATTTCACTCGTCCTGTGAATTCAGATGCAGTCAAGAAATACTTCGCCTAAAAATAAAAACAGAATAGCTCGCTAAGTTGAAAACCTGAAAGGGCGGCTTAGGCAAAAATAAGCGTCTCGGTGGATTGAAAACCCGAAAGGGCGGTCCAGGAAAAAGTTAGAGACATAAAAAATAAATATATATATCCCTCTAGATTGAGTACCTCACCCTGGGGTAATCTAGGAAAAAATTAGGGATTCGGCAAGTAACTGCATCCTGACAAGACTTTGTTCTACAAGCTGTCGTCTGTCAAAGATTCTCGCTCAGTCATCGTCAACTGAAGCTTCAAATACATCGGATTCAAAGTTGGTGGAGAAATGGTCCTTATGTTCAATGTAGCCCTTTTTCCAATATATATCACCAATTTCAAATTTGTAAAGATCCATGGAGTCTCGCCATTTGCGGACTACCATTCTATCAAATAAATTTGAGCCTCTATCCAATTCTTTGCACTCTTATTTGTTTCTGCTTAACAAATGTTTGCATGTTTTAATTAATAAATATCCTTGTTTTAAAATAAAGTTTTTATAAACTGTTTTTAAACAAAGTGAACATTCATGATGACTGAAAGGATAAATGGAATATCTCTAGTGCTCTCCCAAGGATAGTACGATCTCCAAAAAGGGTAAGACATTTGTTCGCATTCTGGCATGTTTGTATCCTCTTCATCATCTTTTAGGTTGTCTCCTCAGCGAGCGCAGAGAAGGGTGATACATCATCAAATCCCCAAAAAGTCTGGAGTTTTGACCTTGATATTTTTAGAGATATGTATACCTCTATCTCAAACATCCTCAACTCCCTAGAGAGGCTGGGTCTAGCATTTATATTTTATCAATTATATGGTTGTCATCCCGTGTGTGGACTGACCTAAAATCCCTTATAGATTGATAAAAGTTGATATGCTATCCATTCATGAGGAAGTTTGTCTTTCCCCAGTGAGCAGAAATTCCCAGCATGGCGCATATTGATGGATAATTCAGCCAAGAAAGTTCCTCTGGAGATACTTGTAGTTATCCCTAGAAGGTTGGCTTACAGTCTCTCCCCAGCAAGTTTACTTACAACTCGTCCCCAGTAGGGTTGCTCCCAGCATACTATCCCTAGTTGGATCGCCGACAGTCTGTCCCTAGTGGATTTGTCGGATCAGAGCCTAATCTATTTCCCCTTTCGTATCGGAAAGTTTCCTCTAAGTTGAGTTGGTGGTGAAAATGTTGTGACTTTCCCCAGCGGAGCAATTGGTTCTCTCTCCTCCTAGAAGAGATATCTCTCCAGCAGATAGAGGAAGATGGTTGTGATTGTTGGAACTTCTGTTTGGTGGTTGTTCCCCACAGGGTTTCATATTATCCCCTGATAAGTTCCCCAGTAGAGTTTCTTCTACGACGAATCTTATCCGTGTTGAGCTCCCCGTAGAGTTTCCTCTATGATAGATTTTTTGTCTGTTCAACAGTAAATCCCTGGCAGTGACTCTGTAGCTTCCCCAGCTGAGACTTTGCCTGATCCTAGTTGGATGTTGGTTTCCTCTCTGAGTGGAAGACATTTTCCAGTATTGAGGGATTTTGAGGAAGATGTCTTGTTTCCTTCCCCAGTGGAGTAATTTATTCCTTCTCCCGGTGTAATACCCCAAAATTTTCCCCCCTCGTGCATGCATTCATTTTTAGGTCATTTAACATTTCATATTGCATTTCATCATGTCAATCGGAATTAGATCCAAGAAACTTGAATATCATCCAAGACACTTTGTGGGTCCTATCTGGGTTATTAGTCAACACAAGGGAATGGCTTGAGATACTTCCAACATGTTCAAATGGGGTCTATTCATCAGTCAAAACGTTAATCTTGAAGGAGCAAAAGTTTGTTCATGAACTGTCATGCTCGCTAGGCAAAGCCCACGCGTTTCGAAAAAAAAACGAAAAAAACGAAGAAAAAAAAACGAAAAAAAAATAAAATAAAAATAAAAATAAATAAATAAATAAGTAAAGTATAACAGAAAAATCTTGGACTTGGACCTCTCTCTTTTGAGCCCACAAAGTCACAAAAATCATGTTATAAATTCTAGACTTCCATCTCCCAAAAAAAACCCTGGGAAAAAGATAGTGAGAGAAGAGCTAACAGAGTTCAGAGCAACCTCCAGAGACTGAAAGGAACTCATCTGCAAAGAGCCAATTCCATCTCATATAAACCCTCAGATTGATTTGCAAACCCAACCGGGCAATTCAATTTCATTCGATCTCTCCAATCAGGTTTGCCCTATTTCCATTACTCTATGCTTTCAATTTGAATGCTCTGAATGTATGAGGTATTATCGTCAGGTTTTGCATGTGGGCACATGTTTTAGTATGTATGTCATGTCTTGATGTGTGGATCCTTGCCCCTGACTTTGAATTTTGATACCCGTTTGATGCATGTGTTTAACAAGAGGTTTAGGCCTCCTACACTTGGTTGCTTTTTGTGAGCTCTTTTTGTGAATTTTAATGGCATGATTCATGTGGTTACATTTTGATTTGGGGAAACTCTTGATTGCGCCCCATCTTGTCACTCTAACCTGTTTGTTGAGTTTTTTTGTGAGGGGCTCACATGACTCCTGAAAGGATAGCTTGCTTGGCATTCCACTTTATTTGTGGGATACCACCTGGAGGTTTATTCCGATTACCTGTGCTGACTTGCTTTCTTTGGTGGTGCCAGCTTGAGAGATCTCTGGGTTTCTTGTGTCGTTAGTTGCTATTACTTCGGATCTTTATCCGTGTGGTACTTTTACATCTTTCCCGCATTTTACCGCTTTCTTAGCTGGAAGACCTCAATAGGAGGCAATGTTTTCTTTTGTTTGTTTACTTTTGTGCCCAAAGACCTCCATGCAGAGGCAATTGACGGATAAAAGGGATTAGTAATCAATCCCCTGTTATTCAGTGTGTCGTTCTTTATGCTCGCACTACGTGTCGATGCTTCAAAACAAAAGCCCAAGATCTTTTGTCCGGTTAGTCAGTGGAGAGGGTTCCACCTTTCTGAATCCCCACTTTTTGTCATAAGCTCACCTTGGCCAGGGTTAAGAGCTATGAGGTCTTATCCTCATTACCCTTTTGATCTGCTCACCCTAACGTTCAATGTCAGTGGTTAAGAACCCATTTGATTACCTATTCCATGGCTTGTTTGTCGAGGTTGATATGACCCCTCTTGACTAAAGCCCTACCCATGTATGTTTGAGCCCCCCTGTTGGCGCGTTTACTTTAAGATACATGTTTTGTGTGGTGTGATCGTCTCCCCATAGGATTGCTAAGCTTCGTATAGTCTCTCGTTTGCATGTCAATTAAGGTAGCACTGTTCCTTCGTCTAGGACTTCCTTTTTTGCATGAGCATTCCTAAAACACAAACCAACTCATTGATTTTTCTTCTCCTAAGAACATGTTGACTCCTTCTACTACAGGCGAGTAAGTCTCCAAAGGTCGAGCATCCGGTAGATTGCGTAGTAACGTCGTTCACCCAAAAACACAACCCTTAACCCGTAGTTAGCCGAACTACAGCTTGCTCTGATTCTCATTCCAGATGAGATACGCAGGCATAAGACGCGATGTCTTAGCGAGCACACTCCTCTTTAACCCATAGGTAGTCGAGTTACGAAGACTCTGATTCTCATATTCAGATGAGATACGTATGCAGTGGATGCGACATCCGTGCGAGTCATTTTCTTTTGACCCCCTTTTAGTAAATAGTACATTAGATAAACCTACACCCTTTAGACAAGAACAACAAAAGTGGATCTCGTAGAGTACTACGGATGCATAGGGGTGTTAATACCTTCCCTTCGCATAATCGGCTCCCGAACCCAAGATTTGGTTACGAGACCTTGTCTTTTCCTTTCCTCTTTTCAGGTTTACTTCGAGCATTTCCTTTCCCTCCTTTGGGATAAATAACGCACGGTGGCGACTCTTCTGTCATCTCTTTTTTCGCCGGTTGTTTTTTCGCATTCCTTTTTTCAGGTTGCGACAGCTGGCGACTCTGCTGGGGACTTCTTTTCCCTAGTGGGCCTTTCCTAGAGTTTGTTTGTTTATTGTCTATTGTGTGTTATCTATTTATTGCTTTGCATACTTATCTGCTTGCATTGCATCCTATGTGCGCTTTACTGTTTCATGCATACTGTGTTGGTTGTGTATTTGTTTCGCTGTTGGGTGGGAGTCACAAGAGGTAAAAGGCCCAATACACAGGCTATGAGTGAACTTTAGGACACCTAGGAATAGAGTGATTCATGGGAAGCGGGTGGTATGGCGCCACTTAGCGGAGCATGGTATCGCGAGCAGTTCAGATTCTGATGGGGTATTATCGTTGCATACACCTGGTATGCATATGATGATATTCTTGAAAGGATTGTTTATCCTGCGTTTCTCTTGACCTTACCCTGACCTAGATTACACCCGTGAGTGGGGCGGGAATGAATCATTTACAGGTGCTGATGGTGACTTGTTCTGTTGGTGACCGTGTCCTGATAGTGACTTTTGTTTGGTCCTTGTTGGTGACCGTTGGTTCTGAAGTATGGGTTCTAAATTGATGATTTTGTTCTATGGTTCCCGGTTCCGAATTCATGCTAAAGTTTTGATCCTGTGCCTCGTGATATATAACCAACCCGATTTTCTGGAGCAAAGTTTTGATCTTGTAGTACATTCTTCAGTGGGTTTCTCTTCAGACAATGCAACCCAACAGATATTCAAGCAGATACAGCAACCTTGATTTGCATGTCACTGCATTGCATCACATCATTTGCATTCATATCATTTAACACATGTTTATCCATTTCTGTGGGGTTTATATCTTCTTCTTGATTCTAGTCGGGGTTTTTCTGGTACTTTTTAAAAGGGATATTTTATCTGATGAGAGACTGGAATCAAGGGGGTAGAATACCTTTGGAATTGATAAACATGTAATTGCATTTGCATATCCATCCGCATGTCTTGCATAACAGGTATCGCCACAGTGTTCTCATTTGTTTGGCGTTCCACTATTAGGATAGCTGACTCAGGCATTCACCGATATGGTACCCGAAGGAATCAACTATGAAGATGGGGATAGTGATTGCGACATCGATAACTGGGTGCGTCCGAGGATCCTGGGTGAAGTCATCCGCAACTGGTCTTCTGAGGAGATTGTCCAAGTCACTTTTCTGGAGGAGTAATTTTCTTTGTTTATTCATGCATGTCCAAGTCTTACGTTCCTCCCAGGGCGTAATGACTCATTGTAGGGTTCATCTATATGGATACTTGCATTTTTTATCATCAATAAAGGACGTCTTTTTGCATTCAAATATTTCGTTCACTGTCTTTCTATTTTTGCAGTTTTCAAAAATAAAAAAATATTTGGCAATGTTTTGTTTAGTTTTAACTTCTTGTTCACACTCACAAGCACATACCATCACTCATGCAGATGCACATCACCGGATCCTATTGATAACGATTCTGCTATGGCTCGCTTCGACTTTGAAAATCCAATCTTTCAAGCTGAAGAAAAGGGTGATGAAGATTGTGAACTCCCTGAAGAACTTGTCAGGTTATTAAAACAGGAGGAAAGGGTCATTCAACCGCATCAAGAGTCTGTTGAAGTGATTAATCTCGGCACCGAGGACGCCAAGAGAGAAATCAAGATAGGGGCTGATTTGGAAGATAATGTGAAGAAGGGGTTGATTGAATTGCTGCAAAAGTATGTTGACATCTTCCCCTGGTCTTATCAGGACATGCCCGGGCTTGACACAGATATCGTGGTACACCGTTTGCCTCTCAAAGAGGATTGTCCTCCGGTCAAGCAGAAGCTCAAAAGAACAAGACCAGAGATGGCTGTCAAGATAAAGGAAGAAGTGCAAAAACAGTTGGATGCAGGGTTTCTAGCAGTCACAAATTATCCGCCATGGGTTGCAAATATCGTTCCAGTACCTAAGAAGGATGGAAAGGTACGGATGTGTGTTGACTACCGGGATCTGAACAGAGCTAGTCCTAAAGATGATTTCCCATTACCTCACATCGACGTTTTGGTGGATAACACAGCTCAGTTCTCGGTATTCTCTTTCATGGATGGCTTTTCTGGCTATAATCAAATTAAGATAGTACCAGAAGACATGGAGAAGACAACTTTCATAACCCCATGGGGCACCTTCTGCTACAAGGTGATGCCGTTTGGTCTGAAAAATGCCGGAGCAACATATCAACGAGCGATGGTGACTCTTTGCCATGATATGATTCATCATGAAATCGAGGTTTATGTTGATGATATGATTGCCAAATCTCAGACGGAAGAAGAACATTTGGTGAATTTGCAGAAATTGTTTGAGCGTTTGAGAAAATTCAAGCTGAGGCTTAATCCGAACAAGTGTACTTTTGGGGTGAGATCTGGAAAACTACTGGGTTTTATTGTTAGTGAAAAGGGGATTGAGGTGGATCCGACCAAAGTGAAAGCGATACAGGAAATGCCTGAGCCAAGAACAGAGAAACAAGTCCGTGGTTTCTTAGGAAGGTTGAACTACATTGCAAGGTTCATCTCTCACCTAACAGCCACATGTGAGCCAATTTTCAAATTGTTGAGAAAAGATCAGGCCATCAGGTGGAATGATGATTGCCAAAGGGCTTTCGAGAAGATAAAAGAGTATTTGCAGAATCCTTCTATCCTTATGCCTCCGGTCCCAGGGAGACCGTTGATTATGTATTTGACAGTACTAGACAATTCCATGGGTTGTGTTCTCGGTCAACACGACGAGACAGGTAGGAAAGAGCATGCCATCTACTACCTGAGTAAGAAATTCACAGATTGCGAGTCGAGATACTCGATGCTTGAAAATACATGTTGTGCACTTGCATGGGCTGCTAAGCGTTTGAGACAATACATGCTGTCTCACACAACCTTACTGATCTCCAAGATGGATCCAGTCAAGTATATATTTGAGAAGCCAGCTCTCACCGGAAGGGTTGCTCGTTGGCAAATGGTACTGACAGAGTATGATATCCAGTATACATCCCAGAAAGCCATCAAGGGGAGTATTCTGTCAGACTATCTTGCTCAACAGCCGGTTGAAGATTACGAGCCGATGAAGTTTGATTTTCCAGATGAAGACATCATGTTCCTCAAGATGAAAGACTGTGAAGAGCCAGTTGTTGAGGAGGGACCTGATCCAGACGAAAAGTGGACTTTGTTGTTTGATGGGGCTGTCAATGCCAGAGGAAGTGGAATTGGCGCTGTCAACACTATTCCGAAAGGTGCCCACATGCCTTTCACCGCTCGTCTGACTTTTGAGTGCACCAATAATGAAGTTGAGTATGAAGCCTGTATCTTGGGTCTTGAGCAAGCCATTGACTTGAGAATCAAGACTTTGGACATCTTCGGAGTTTCAGCTCTAGTGATCAATCAAGTGAATGGTGATTGGAACACCCTCCAGCCCAATCTGGTCCCTTACAGAGATTACACGAGAAGACTGTTGACTTTCTTCACGACAGTAAAGTTGTATCATATACCTCGTGACGAAAACCAGATGACAGATGCTCTTGCTACTCTATCCTCCATGATCAACGTGACTCGGTGGAACCACGCTCCCAGGATCGATGTGATGCGCCTCGACAGGGCCGCGTATGTGTTTGCTGCTGAACTGGTAGTTGACGACAAGCCCTGGTATCACGACATCAAGCGCTTTCTGAAGAATCAAGAGTACCATGCAGAGGCATCCAACAATGATAGAAAGACTTTGAGAAGATTGGCAGGCAGTTTCTTCTTGAACAAAGACGATGTGTTGTATAAGAGGAACTTCGACATGGTTTTGCTCAGATGTGTGGATAGACACGAAGCAGACATGTTGATGCAGGAAGTTCATGAAGGCTCCTTTGGAACTCACGCCGGCGGACATGCGATGGCTAAGAAATTGTTGAGAGCGGGTTATTACTGGATGACCATGGAATCTGATTGTTTCAAATATGCTCGGAAGTGTCATAAATGCCAAATTTATGCTGATAAGGTGCATGTGCCGCCAAATCCTTTGAATGTGATGTCTTCGCCGTGGCCTTTTGCTATGTGGGGCATCGATATGATTGGAAAGATTGAGCCGACCGCCTCCAATAGGCATCGTTTCATCCTTGTTGCCATCGACTATTTCACAAAGTGGGTCGAAGCAGCATCGTTCGCGAATGTCACCAGACATGTGGTTGCCCGTTTCATCAAGAAAGAAATCATTTGTCGCTATGGGATTCCCGAAAGAATCATTACTGATAATGGTTCTAATCTCAACAACAAAATGATAAAGGAGTTGTGCCAGAACTTCAACATTCAGCATCACAATTCTTCCCCTTACTGCCCTAAGATGAACGGTGTTGTTGAGGCGGCAAATAAGAACATAAAGAAGATTGTGCAGAAGATGGTCGTTACGTACAGAGATTGGCACGAGATGATACCCTTCGCCTTGCATGGGTACCGTACTTCAGTACGTACATCGACCGGGGCAACCCCTTACTCCCTTGTGTATGGTATGGAAGCAGTCCTACCTGTTGAAGTGGAGATTCCTTCTCTAAGAGTCCTGTTGGATGTCAAGTTAGACGAAGCTGAATGGATTCAGACAAGGTTCAATGAGTTGAGTCTTATCGAAGAGAAGCGAATGGCAGCCATTTGTCATGGGCAGTTGTATCAGAGTCGGATGAAGAGAGCCTTTGATCAGAAAGTGCGTCCTCGATGTTTCCAAGTCGGAGATTTAGTGTTGAAAAGGATCCTTCCTCCTCAGACAGATCACAGGGGCAAGTGGACTCCTAACTATGATGGACCGTATATTGTCACCAAGGTTTTTGATGGTGGGGCCTTAATGCTTACAACGATGGATGGGGAAAACTTCACTTCCCCTGTGAACTCAGACGTAGTTAAAAAATACTTCGCATAAAATAGACCCGCTGGACAGTAAAAAGAATAGTCCAGGCAAAAAATGGGCATCCTGACAAACCAAGAAAATGAAAAGGTTCGGGCAAAAATTAGGGATTAAAAATGAAAAGATCGTACACCCGGTAAGTTGAAAACCTGAAAAGGCAACTTAGGCAAAAATGGGTATCCCGGTGGATTGAAAACCCGAAAAGGGCGATCCAGGCAAAAGTTAGGGATTAAACGAATGATTGCGTTCTGAGTAGTTCTGAATATCATCTCGTGTCAATAACCAGAAACTTCCGAAAGGTAGGAAACATTCCAATCACTCTTTTTGGAAAGCTGATCATCTGGAGGATCTTGAAGACGAGCGAGTCATAGCAGAATTGGAACCCAATAGAAATCCATTTCACATTGCCATTAGATTAATTTCTGTTTTTATCTTTTTATGCGATTACCTCTTTCCAGGGATTGCTTCCTGATGTAAATACCTATTCAGAGGCCATTCAATCAATAAAATCATGTTATTTAGTACATCACTGTGTCCATTTTTCATTTTATTGTTTTGTTTGCAAAAATGACGTCCGAATTTTTGATAAACATTGCACCATGAAACATAAGAACTTTACAGGTACATGCTTAATAAACATTTAAAATTGTTGTAAATGTCAAGTGCTTTAGATCGTCTATTCAGAACAGGTACCCTCGGGCATTTCCTTAAGGTTCCCAGTCGATGATCGCAAATGTTTTCCCCCAACAGTCGAAGTTGGTATCTTATCCCTGCAGAGCTGATCAGAGCATTGGATTCTTCGATCCCCAGCAGACTCTCACTGCTGTACCTCCCCCAAGCGGTTGTTTCAGAATATACACTCCCCAGTAGAGTTGATGGTGCCAGAATATATATCCCTAGCGGAGTTGACAGTGCCAGACTGTATCTTCCCAGCAGAAGCGGCTGCTCCTCAGGGTTCGATGCCAGATCGATGATCTCGACGCCAGATCCATGGTCTCTTTCCTTAAAGCAGAATCTCGGTACCGTATCGGTGTTTGCTTCCCCTGCTAAGTCGTCTCTCTCGCAGATTATGGTTGCCAGAACCACTATCGCTTTCCCCAACAGCAGGTTTTCAGTGCCATTCTCTCCCCAGTCAGAGTCTCGGTATTTCGTCATTGCTAGAACACTGTGTGCTGGGTCATTTCCCCACAGAGTTCTTTGCGCTATGCATCTCCAACAGCCTTGCCAGGGTCCAGAAGATGGTGATCATTTCCCCAGCAAATTCCTTTGCCTCGGCTTGGCATTCTACCCAGCATTTCGCATCCCTGCATGTAGAATCATATTGCATTGCATCCTCCCAAATCGCGTAGCATTTCCATTTTCATGGAGCATTACGCCATTGAAAAATTCAAACATACGCATGTAAGCATAAAACATTCTCGGTATCCCAAGTGATAAGCCAGAAGTTGTTTCCAGTACTCAGACTGAAGATTGTTCATGACTTACCTTTATTATCCCCAACAAGTGTCATTGGCCCATGCGCCGCCTCTATTATCTTTCCCTATTTCTGCCGATGCTGACAAGCATGAAGTTTTTCCGGTATTCAGACCGAAGTGGCATTCAGGCCAGCTTTTCCGGTATTCAGACCGAAGTGGCATTCAGGCCAAGTTTTCCGGTATTCAGACCGAGGTGGCATTCAGGCCAGTTTTTCGATATTCAGATCGAAGAAGTTTCCGACGTTCAGGTCGATGTAACTTGTGGCATTCAGGCCAAGTTTCCGGTATTCAGACCGAGGTGGCATTCAGGCCAGTTTTTCGATATTCAGATCGAAGAAGTTTCCGATGTTCAGGTCGACGCAACTTGTGGCATTCAGGCCAAGTTTCCGGTATTCAGACCGAGGTGGCATTCAGGCTAGTTTTTCGATATTCAGATCGAAGAAGTTTCCAACGTTCAGGTCGACGCAGCTTGTGGCATTCAGGCCAGTTTTTCGGTATCCAGACCGAAGTGGCATTCAGGCCAATTTCTCGGTGTTCAGACCGATATTAATAATCTCATATCTTCCGATGCTCAGGTCGAAGTCATTTCCAGTATTCAGACTGATGAGTGGCATTCAGGCCGTGGTTATTTCTAGTGTTACCATTTATTTTGGTATTCAAGTTAACATCCTTTTTCGGTATTCAGACCGACTCTCACCGTACCAGACAGATTCTTATTTTGGTATTCAAGTTAACATCCTTTTTCGGTATTCAGACCGACCCTCACCGTATCAGACGAATTCTTCTTTCAAGACCACCTCTTTGCCGATTCTGACAGGCATTGTTACCTCACTTCACTTCAGTGTAAATTTTCAGCCTTTTATTGTATTCAATCCCTGGATACCTCGAAAGTGCGAAAGCCGCTGCTATCTTCCTTTCAGGTCTCTAGTTGATTTAATAGGGGCAGCTGTAATACCCCAAAATTTGCCCCCCTCATGCATGCATTCATTTTTAGGTCATTTAACATTTCATATTGCATTTCATCATGTCAATCAGAATTAGATCCAAGAAACTTCAATATCATCCAAGACACTTTGTGGGTCCTATCTGGGTGATCAGTCAACACAAGGGAATGGCTTGAGATACTTCCAACATGTTCAAATGGGGTCTATTCATCAGTCAAAACGTTAATCTTGAAGGAGCAAAAGTTTGTTCATGAACTGTCATGCTCGCTAGGCGAAGCCCACGTGTTTCGAAAAAAAAAACGAAAAAATAAATAAATAAATAAATAAAATATAACAGAAAAATCTTGGACTTGGACCTCTCTCTTTTGACCCCACAAAGTCACAAAAATCAGGTTATAAATTCTAGACTTCCATCTCCCAAAAAAACCCTGGGAAAAAGATAGTGAGAGAAGAGCTAATAGAGTTCAGAGCAACCTCCAGAGACTGAAAGGAACTCATCTGCAAAGAGCCAATTCCATCTCATATAAACCCTCAGATTGCTTTGCAAACCCAACCGGGCAATTCAATTTCATTCGATCTCTCCAATCAGGTTTGCCCTATTTCCATTACTCTATGCTTTCAATTTGAATGCTCTGAATGTATGAGGTATTATCGTCAGGTTTTGCATGTGGGCACATGTTTTAGTATGTATGTCATGTCTTGATGTGTGGATCCTTGCCCCTGACTTTGAATTTTGATACCCGTTTGATGCATGTGTTTAACAAGAGGTTTAGGCCTCCTACACTTGGTTGCTTTTTGTGAGCTCTTTTTGTGAATTTTAATGGCATGATTCATGTGGTTACATTTTGATTTGGGGCAACTCTTGATTGCGCCCCATCTTGTCACTCTAACCTGTTTGTTGAGTTTTTTTGTGAGGGGCTCACATGACTCCTGAAAGGATAGCTTGCTTGGCATTCCACTTTATTTGTGGGATACCACCTGGAGGTTTATTCCGATTACCTGTGCTGACTTGCTTTCTTTGGTGGTGCCAGCTTGAGAGATCTCTGGGTTTCTTGTGTCGTTAGTTGCTATTACTTCGGATCTTTATCCGTGTGGTACTTTTACATCTTTCTCGCATTTTACCGCTTTCTTAGCTGGAAGACCTCAATAGGAGGCAATGTTTTCTTTTGTTTGTTTACTTTTGTGCCCAAAGACCTCCATGCAGAGGCAATTGACGGATAAAAGGGATTAGTAATCAATCCCCCGTTATTCAGTGTGTCGTTCTTTATGCTCGCACTACGTGTCGATGCTTCAGAACAAAAGCCCAAGATCTTTTGTCCGGTCAGTCAGTGGAGAGGGTTCCACCTTTCTGAATCCCCACTTTTTGTCATAAGCTCACCCTGGCCAGGGTTAATAGCTATGAGGTCTTATCCTCATTACCCTTTTGATCTGCTCACCCTGACGTTCAATGTCAGTGGTTAAGAGCCCATTTGATTACCATTTCCATGGCTTGTTTGTCGAGGTTGATATGACCCCTCTTGACTAAAGCCTTACCCATGTATGTTTGAGCCCCCCTGTTGGCGCATTTACTTTAAGATACATGTTTTGTGTGGTGTGATCGTCTCCCCATTGGATTGCTAGACTTCGTATAATCTCTCGTTTGCATGTCAATTAAGGTAGCATTGTTCCTTCGTCTAGGACTTCCTTTTTTGCATGAGCATTCCTAAAACACAAACCAACTCATTGATTTTTCTTCTCCTAAGAACACGTTGACTCCTTCTACTCCAGGCGAGTAAGTCTCCAAAGGTCGAGCATCCGGTAGATTGCGTAGTAACGCCGTTCACCCAAAAACACAACCCTTAACCCATAGTTAGTCGAACTACGGCTTGCTCTGATTCTCATTCTAGATGAGATATGTAGGCATAAGACGCGATGTCTTAGAGAGCACACTCCTCGTTAACCCATAGGTACCCGAGCTACGAAGACTCTGATTCTCATATTCAAATGAGATACGTATGCAGTGGATGCGACATCCTTGCGAGTCATTTTCTTTTGACCCCCCTTTTAGTAAATAGTATATTAGATAAACCTACACCCTTTAGACAAGAACAACAAAAGTGGATCCCGTAGAGTAGTACGGATGCGTAGGGGTGCTAATACCTTCCCTTCGCATAATCGGCTCCCGAACCCAAGATTTGGTTGCGAGACCTTGTCTTTTCCTTTCCTCTTTTCAGGTTTACTTCGAGCGTTTCCTTTCCCTCCTTTGGGATAAATAACGCACGGTGGCGACTCTTCTGTCATCTCTTTTTTCGCCGGTTGTTTTTTCGCATTCCTTTTTTCAGGTTGCGACACCCGGTAGCAGAGATGTCTCTTCAGCAGTTAGAAGAGAGTACTTGGTTGATATGTTTCTGTTTGATGGTTGTTCCCCACATAATTTCATATTATTGCCTGATAAGATCCCCAGTAGAGTTCTTCTATGTCAGATCTTATCAATATCTCTGCGTATTTCCGAGAATTGTTGGAAGATCCCCAGCAGTCGATAGTTGTGACCTTCGCCTATCCCCGGCAATGGTCTTTGTCCCCAGCGGTGATTGGTGTTTCCTGGTATTTGATGCTCCCCACCGGATTGGATTTCTCCTGTGGGCATAGCCTTTCTCTTTTGAGATGTTATACTGGATGTCTATCCATTGATTATTGGACCTGTTTGTGTTAGATATGTCTGTTTGTCAGCATTAATCATACATAAACCATGTATATACATGCATAATCATAGCATTCAGATATTCATGTTGCATTCCTTGCCATATATCTTTGCTTGTTATCTCCTGCTATCGGTGAAGTGTTCTTCCCCAAGCAGATGTTTGTGTCTGATCTCTCCATATAGAGTCAGCCCCATAGGCAGAAAGTGTCTATCTTTCCTTCTACATTCCCCACTGAGTTATATCCTCGTGGATGATTATTGTTTCAGTTTCCTCCCTAAATATGTATTGGGATGGAATTACTCCCCTGAGTTATATCCTCATTGGTTTGAGTCTTGTTTCATTGTGTCTCTCTAGTTTGTTCCTAGATTGACTCCTTTCTTATTATTTCCCCTGCAGTTCCCTGTGGTTCAGGTGATCAATTGCTCAGTAAACAGTAATTATTCATTCTCTCCCCAGCGGATGTTGTGGCCTTCTACCCAGTAACCGGTAGTTGTAAGTCCTATGTCTGTGGTTTTCTACCCAGTAACCGGTAGATGTAATCCCATCTTTGTTGGTTATCTTTATCCAATATTCGGTATTGATATTCCTTCATTTTTGAGTATACCACCCAGTAACCAATGATATATCTTTGGGATCATTGCTTTTGTCAATGTATCCCCAGTGAGTCATCTTTCATTTACCCTTGTTTGGTAATGATTGTTTCTCCTTTGGATTGGTCATCATTTTCTACCCAGTAACCGATATCCCGATGTCCTTTCTTTTCGGTCGATTTATCCTTTATTAACCCAGTAACCGGTTGTGGATAATCTTCCATGCGAGTATATTTTCTATGTTCTGACGGTAATAGATAATATATCTCATGCGCTCTTCAGTCGAAGTATTTTTCTTCCCCAGTTGAGTAAGATTCGTATTTCCTTGTGGAATCAAATGTCCATCCGTTAAGTCGAGTTTGCTTTTTCAGCCCTCCCTTCGGATGATGAGTGTCTTGGATATGTTCCCAATTCACGTCTGGTTGGTCACCTATTTTATGCCCAGTAACCGGTATCCCTGGTGTTCCTTCCTTCTGCTCCCTATTATGACTTTTGTCCCTTGTGGAGTCAGATTTTTCCTGAGTTGAGATATGCCTTTTAGGTCCTCCTCGGATGTTTCGGATGATTGATATCTCTCACCCTTATACCGGTCTTAGATATTCTTTCTCCCTTGAGCATGTTTGTTCTCTCACCCTTATACCGGTATTTTGATAGCATGTCTCTCTTTGAGTTTATTACCCAGTAACCAGTAATATCTCATTGTTTCTTCCTCAGCTGGATCCTTTATGGATTTCCCTATCTGAGTCCGGATTTTTATCTGAAGTATCCTTTGTGGATAGTTTTGCTGTATTGGCATATTCCCCAATACATGCATCTTTGCGTCAGCTCGAGTCTTTCCATTGATTTATCTTCATGGAATCCCTTCGTGTCTCCCAGCAAGTATTCAAGTCGTGACCTGCTCACACATTTTACCCTATTTTTCCCCAGAGTCTATGTCTCTTTAGTGAGTGCGTTACTCGTATGGACTTTCAGTCTTTCTCTGATTTCTTTTTCCTTTGTGGTCATATTCCACCGTAGAGTATTAACTTTTACATGCATACATCTGCATCATGAGGTCTCTTAGGGACCAAAATTCGTCTCTTTGTTGTTATTTAAGCCCATTCTACCTCGTCGAGACGAAGATTTTAACCTTCATATCTCGGGCTAGAATGACCTTAAATAGGGGCATCTGTAAGACCCTAATTTTGACCCTAAGTTCCCTCATGGCATCATATCATTGCTCATTGCATTGCCTCAAGGATCATAGCATGTGTGGCTCCTTAACCCTAGGGTTGGGAATTGTGTGAGTTGGTTTGAGACCACCGAGCATTCTTGAATTGTATATTATTGCTTTTCTTATTTTGTTTATTAACCAAAAGCACAAAAATATGTCACTAACTTGTTTTGTTTTGAAGCTCAAGTAATCATGAGATCCCTGGCTCCTAGGAGGCTTCTATGCTCATTAAAATGGCTAGATGAAGATGAAAGCAAGCATGAAAATGGTTCCCAAAGATCTCAATCATCATATATGTCTCCCAAGTATCTCAATTTTCCAATTTGATCAAGATAAATCAAAGGGCTTGAGGATTGTTTCCCAAGGAAACCCTAATTCAATTGTGCATTGACTGTGCCTTGCTCATGAAGCAACCTTAACCTATGATCAAATTAAATCAAGGGAAGTTATTTAATTCATTATTTTATGCACATATGAGCCTATGTGAGTATCCTCAATCATTCATTCATCAAGATTTGAGGATTGGCTTTGAGAAGTTGACTAGTCAAGTCATCTGACTAATCTGAGATCCACTGAGATCCTAACTTTTTATGTGTTTGTCAAATGAAGATGACCCCAAGAAAAAACATGTTCTTAAGAACCATATGAACAACTTTCATGTTCATTAAAAATCCATTTGAAACTTGGAAGGACATCATTCATTTTAAAACATTATAGGTCATTTTGACTAAAACCCTAATTTTGGGTCAACTTCCCAAAGACCTAACTTCCTCATTTTTTATGATTTTTAGGTGAGACCAATTACATTGGAAATTTTAATATGTTTAATTCAAATGTTATTTTGGACAAAATTTCATAATTCTAAAATAAACACATGTGATAATACAAAACATTATAGGTCACTTTGGACCAAAACCATTGAAAAAGTCCAACTTCAAGTGCCCATAACTTTCTCATCAAAAATCCAATTGATGCAAAATTTAAGTTTAAATTGATCATCATGAAAAGATATACAACTTTTATGTTAGAAGTTTTTCCATTTGAGGCTTGCCTCACTGAAACAGAAGGGATTGAAGTTGGTCACTTTTGGCAAAATTTTCAAAGACATGTTTTGTACATCAAACTTCAAGGTCAGTTTTCATAATTTTCCAAACTCCAAATGGATTTTTTCCTAGCATATATTTTGTTCCTTATGTCAAGACCTTTCCAACCATTACTCACATGCCTATGTTTGGATTTTCTATGTGTGACTTTCGAAGAGGGGAACATTTGTGACCAAATATGCAATTCACTTGGAATCTTCATGCACAAGCAAACACAAGGCAAATTGCACGTCCATTTCCATTTGGTATGATATCAGCTTGCATTTCCAATTGATTTTGGGCCTCACATGCGCCTGTACAGGCCCATGCATGAAGGACCCAATGATCATGCACACGAGTTCTTCACCTCATTGCTTGGATCTCAGCTATAAATACAATGCTTGGCTCATTCAAATTGGAACCTCAAGGCAACCTGAAACTTTGCACAAGTGAAAACCCAGCCATTACCAAAGGAATTCCGATTTTTCTTTTCTCATTTCAAGCTTGAATTTCAACAAAATCAGTTGATCTTCAAGACTTATTCCTTAACCTTGCACTCATATCACATCTCAAGATCAAATTGGAAGCCAAAGTTGGAAGGAATCGTGTTGATTAAAGCTGCTCTTCAAAGGTATATGATCCAACTGTTTTGATCTATATCTCATCATATAATGTGAATTGCTTGTGTTCAAATGGTTTTCTGAAGTCCTCGTGCAAGAGGCAAGCCAGTGGTGGCTTTGATTTTGTGTTTTGAGAAGTTTTAGTTTGAACACCTTGAAATTCAAGCTCAGATTTCTCATTTTATAGAGATCTTGAGGATAATCCAAGGTTACAGGGGTGATGTACATCACCCCAGCTTCATTTTGGTACCACGTTTGTGCATTTTGGTTGAGGTTTGAAAACCTGCAACTGGTGGTCGGAATCAGTTGGTCCACCGGAGAAGAAGGTGGTTTCCACCACCGTACCCACATGGATGACTCCAGGCCCTTGGATGAGGCTTCAACATTCTAATCCTGACCAATGATTCTTTTGACTTTTTTTAATTCAGTTTGTAATGCGTTTGACTGTGGACCATGGTACGCACGCGCCTCTGAGCCATTGGATTTGTCCACGTCAATTAATGAAGTGGATCATGCGCTTCCTGATTTTTCATATTTTTCCAATTTCTGTTTTATTTTCTTTTATTCCATTTATTTTCAAAAATTCACAACTATTTTATTTGGAATCACAAAAATATGAGACCAATTGCAAAAAAATTCTTGAAAAATCTAGTTTCATAATCTGATTTTTAATTATTTTTGTGATTCCATTTAATAGTTTTTGTGAATTATTTTGTTTTTAATAGTTTTTAATTCATTTTAAATACTTTTTGATATCCAAAAATTCCAAAAATATTTTCTTAACACATATGGATCATGATAAGTCTATGAAAAATATTCTCATCAATTTCTTAATTGATCTGAGATTTATTTGAGATTTTAGTTCATTTGTGTTATATTTCTTTGTTTTTAATTGTTTTAAAATAGTTTCTGTTTTCAAAAAATGTTGAGAAAATTTGTCAAACCTTGTTTGACCATGTTAGACTTATGATAATTCAATTGGACTTATCCAAGTTTATTTGAATTGAATTTGAAGTTTGACCTAATTTTATTCATTTTATTTTATGTTTTATTTTAATTTCAAAAATACCAAAAAATATGTTTAACATTGTTGACCTCTAATATTCATTTCTCTTCTGTTTTACATTGATTGATGTTGATTTCATTCACATTTGATCATTGTGTTTTGATTATGTCATTTGAATTCTCATCTTGTCCATTTCATCTCTTCTTCATCTTTTTCTTTTTATTTTGCCCAATGAGTTAATGATTAGTGGTTAGTTTTGATACATGAGAGGCTTAACCTTCTTTGATCCAAATCAAACTCAACTTGATCAAAGATCAAGTGAGTTTCTTTGTGTCCAAGATAGGTTGCTTCTTGGTCAAGCAAAAAAACCTAAAATCCATACAAGGTCTTTCTTTCTTTTATTTTGGCATGGCAAGTTGTAGGAGCTTGGCTTACTAGTCATGATCTCTAACTTGTGTTTATTTTCCTATAGTTTCATTGACCGGCCTCAGATAGGTGTGACTACTACATTAGTCCACTTATGATTGCTTAACATAGCGCTAAATTGTCTTATGACACACTAACATTAACTACTAATTACTAACTTTAATTCAAGCATTTAATTCTTGCAATTTACTTTAATGCAATTTACTTTCTTGCTCATTTATTCATATTGCCTTTTCCTTTTGCTCACTTGAGCTCATATTTTATGTTTATGCCATTTTCCTTTTGCTCATTTGAGCACATTATTGTATATAAATATATTTGTTGCTTTGTGTTTGTTTTGTCTTTGTTTGTGTGAACCCAATGCAAAAAGGAGAAAGGACTTAGAATTAGGACCTTACCTATGCTTAAAGGAGTTCAAGAGCAACTAGGCCTCATTCCTTTAGAATGCTAAATTGATTGAAGAGCAACTAGGCCTCATGCCTTTAGAATGCTTAATCTTAAAAGTTGACTTCAAAGGACCCCTAATCTAAACTCATCCTTTGTCCATTCCTCTTATTGCATTGTGAACTCTTTGATTGTTTGTTCTTGTGTGATAGGGATTCCAACTTGAGATAGTAAGAAGGACCATTGTCATAAATAGCCAAGTTAAGGGAGACAAGTCAAATGGAGATCCTAGGAGCTTGAATGTGATACTTGTTTGATTACTTGAGTTAATTGCTTGTTTCTTGCTAAGTCCAAAGGAAAGGAGCATCTTGAATCATCTTTATGATCTCAAGAAAAGGAACTCCAAGGGTTTTATCTCTTCTCTTATCTTTGCATGTTTAGGACTAGCCCTTCTCTTCTTCTCTCCACTCTAATCCAAGCCAAACTCATTTTGTGCAAACATTGACATTGTTTTCAAAACTAGAAACCTAGGCCTTATGTCTTTGATTTTTTCAAACTCTCTTTTCATTAATACTTATTTCGAATGAATCTTAAGTCAACTTTGACTTCATTTTGTGAATACTTCTAACTTGTAAATACAACTCACTTCAAGTTAATTTTGTGGTTCCAATGACCACCTTTGCTAAAACCTTTTTTTTCATATAAATTAGTCATTAGGTTTGAGTTATCATAGTGGTTGATGTAAAGCTCACCTTATCCTTAGTGATTGGACTATAAGTCTTCCATACTTATTATAGGATGGATCCCTCACTAGTATGTTGAAGCTCTCCTCACATGGTGGATTGTTGGTTTAGGATAAGTTTTCTGCCTTTGATAACAAAAGACCTTAAGGCTTTTGATCAAATCAATTCACCAATCTTTGAGATTTTTACCCCGAACTACGAGGTTTTGATCCTACCTTTGTGATGGTACGTAGGCAATGGGTTCATCCATTCAAACAACAAAATTGTAAATATGTATATTCTTTTCTCATCTCTCCAATCTTGTTTGCACAAAAAAAAATCACAAACGCCAACCTACAATACATCTTTGCAAAAAGGGCTCTGTCATACCCCAAAATTTGCCTGTTAATTTTTATGATAAATTGATTCATGCATGGCATTCATTTCACATTTGCATTCATTCATTAGCATACTTTCTCATATAAATTATAAATTTTAATTTATTTATTATGTGATACAGATATAAAAAATAATAATGACTTTGGTTATCTGTATGATATAAATAAATTTTATATATATAAATAAAATAGTTTTAATTTAATGATAAATAAAAATAGATTTGAATTTTAATTGTATAATTAAAATTTTAAATTAATTTTATTTGTTAAAGCTCATTAAATTATAATAACTATTTTTTATAATTTAGTGACTCATGTTCCATTTATTCATTATTTATAAATAATATTTATTTAGTAATTCACGTTTTTTACTTAATGGTACTAATTTGAACAACAAGATGATTATTGAACTCTGCACGCAGTTCAAAATAAAACACCATAACTCTTCTCCGTACCGGCCAAAGATGAATGGCGCCGTAGAAGCTGCTAATAAGAATATTAAGAAGATTATACAAAAGATGACAGTAACATACAAAGACTGGCATGAGATGTTACCATTTTCTCTTCATGGTTATCGCACTTCAGTATGCATTTCGACAGGGGCAACTCCTTTCTCTTTAGTCTACGGAATGGAAGCCGTTTTACCAGTGGAAGTTCAGATTCCCTCTCTAAGAATTATGAAAGATGCAGGCTTAGATGAATATGAATGGATTCAGACTCGACTCGATCAGATAAATTTGATTGATGAAAAGAGACTTGCGACTGTTTTTCATGGACAGATATATCAGAAGCGCATGACCCAGGCATTTAATAAAAAAGTCAAGAGACAGGTGTATCAAATTGGCGACGTGGTGATAAAGCGTATCATTCTACCACAAGGTGATCCTATAGGCAAATGGACTCCCACATACGAAGAGCCATTTGTAGTTAAGAAGGTATTCTCTGGTGGAGCCATGATGCTTGCTATAATGGATGGCGAAGATTTCCCGCAACCCGTGAACGCGGGCATAGTTAAAAAATACTACGCATAAAAGAGACCCGCTAGGTCGACATATCTAGGAAAAAGTAAGGGCATCCCCGGCGAACCAAAAGGGTTCGGGCAAAAATTAGGGATAAACATATAAAAATGTACACCCGGCAAGTCGAAAACCTGAAAAGGCGGCTTGGGCAAAAAAGGATATCCTGGTGGACTGAAAACCTGAAAAGGCGGTCCAGGCAAAAATTAGGGATTAAAGCGTATGACTATGTCCCATTCCCGGTCAGCTTCACCAAAGTCAAAGAGACTGAACAAGCCAATCACTTCTATCCGACAGCAAGAGATGAGATGCTTGAAGACATAATAGCAGTAGTAGAATTAAAATCAATAGGACTTTTTTTTTCATAGCTGTTTTTTCTTTGCTTTCTTGACAATTTCCTCTTACTAGGATTTCTGTCTCCTTGTATTAAAATTGCTTGTTTATAGACCCTCTTTCAAGATCAATACAATTTTGTTTCCAAAAAGATACTTTTGTTTTACTTTCTCCGTTTTGTTTGCATAAATGTCCATTGATTTAATTCGAATTAATATATGCATTTGAATATGATTGATGTTTACCGAAAATACATGCATAAAATAGAAATAGCAATTACTAAAAGACTTTAGGATCAAGGATAAGGTTTAACCATGTGTTCTAACAAATCTGGTTGCAAATCCTATTCCCCAGCAAAACCAGTTATTCCCAGAAGAAATTGGCACTACTAGACAGACTGGTCATCTCTTTTATCCCCAGTCAGGTTCTGTTGAATATTTCTACCATCAGACAGAAATCAAATATCCCCAGCTAAGAAAGGGTCATCAATACAAATATCTCCAACCAAAATGTCGGGATTTATTTTCCCATGGCAAAAAATTTCAGACGCATAATTCATTCATGCATCATTTCACAGCATATACATGCATGCAATGTTCGCATTTATTTTAAGGAGCATAAAACATCTCATGCATCATGACATGGCAGGAGGCTAACTCTTTTTTTTCCAAGTTAATTATCCTCCTGATACAGTCAAAATAAAGATTCATTCAGACGGATATCTTTATTGATTACATTCAAGATTCAGATACATCTTTCAGATATAATCCATATGAATATTCATTCTGACAAGCATTCTGATATCCTCCTAATGATGGCATCTTTAAGCCCATCCCAAACATTTATTGCAAATACAACATATACAAATATTATCAGATATAGCCTAACGTACGACTCATTCTGATTCAGCCTAACGTATGGTTCCTTCAACTGTTCCAATACGGTCTAGCGTACGACCCATTTGGATATTCATCCCCTCAGATACTACCTAGCGTACGGTACATTCTGAAATGTAGTCTAGCGTATGACTACCCCTTTTATCATCAGATACAGCCTAATGGACGGCTCATTCTGCTACTCAGATATGATCTAGCGTATGATCCATTCTGATCTTTTATCCTCAGATACAGCCTAATGGACGGCTCATTCTGCAACTCAGATACGGTCTAGTGTACGACCCAGTCTGACTCTTCTCATCAGATACTACCTAGCGTATGGTACATTCTGAAATGTAGTCTAGCGTACGACTACTTTTTATCGCCAGATACAGCCTAACGGACGGCTCACTCTACTACTCAGATACGATCTAGCATACGATCCATTCTGATCTTTATTTCTCCAGATACAGCCTAACGGACGGCTCACTCTGCTACTCAGATACGGTCTAGCGTATGACCCATTCTGATCCTTATCTCATCAGGTTCAGCTCACCCTAATATCACCTAATGGATGACTCATTATACGGTCTAGCGTACGATCCAGTGTGACACCCATGTCTTCAGATATGGTCTAATATACGACGCACTCTGAAGCTCTCATCATCAAACTTTCTGGATGGCATCTTTAAGCCCATCTCCATCAAGACTATCTTTTAATTAACAAGTACAAATTTTTGGGGCATTCTAAGTGTTCAATAATCTTCCACCTCCAGATCACGAATGGCGTACATACCATTCTAATTCTCTCGGTTTAAGAATATTGAACAGGGGCAGCTGTCATACCCCAAAATTTGCCTGTTAATTTTTATGATAAATCGATTCATGCATGGCATTCATTTCACATTTGCATTCATTCATTAGCATACATTCTCATATAAATTATAAATTTTAATTTATTTATTATGTGATACAGATATAAAAAATAATAATGATTTTGGTTATTTGTATGATATAAATAAATTTTATATATATAAATAAAATAGTTTTAATTTAATGATAAATAAAAATATATTAGAATTTTAATTGTATAATTAAAATGTTAAATTAATTTTATTTGTTAAAGCTCATTAAATTATAATAACTATTTTTTATAATTTAGTGACTCATGTTCCATTTATTCATTATTTATAAATAGTATTTATTTAGTAATTCATGTTTTTTACTTAATAAAATTTATTTATAAGAGTAACATTTTTTTAAAAGCACATAAATTATAAAATAATTTTGGTTGATATAAGTAAGAATAATTTTGATTTTTTTTAAATGATGAAAGTAAAAATAGAAATAGGTTTAATTTTTAATTCAATTATGTAACTAAAATTTAAATTAATTTTTATTTTGTTAAAAGTCATTTAAATTATTCATTATTTATAATAATATTTGTATTTAATAAATATTTATTTATAATAATAGATAGCAAAGTTAAACCCTAATCCACACCATTATAACTAACTCTCCTAAATTATAGGAAGGGATCCAAATATTTAGCAAGGTTAAACCCTAATCCACACCATTATAAATACTTCATATGGCTGCAGCAAGGGAGGAGACGAAAAAAGAGGAGAGATACAGGAGAAGAAGATACACAAGGCAAGGCAGAAGCAAGAAGATTCACGGGCAGGGAAAAGAGAAGCAACCATAAAGCACTCATAGCCTGAATAAGAACAACACACATACAGTGAGCAAGCTAGAAGAATCAAATCCCCAGTAAGTGTTCATTATGGAATTTGCATCCAGCATGATTACCTTGCAATACTCCTTAATTCATGCATGAATAATATTGGTTTAATATATATATTGAGATGATGTATTCATGGTTTGGTGGATGTTGATATTGCTTTATTCAAGTATGCATTTGTTCTTGATATGTCATAGCATGTTGGAGAAATTCTGTTTGCATGATTAAAGAATTATATCTGCCATTTAATTATTATTATATGAGTGTTGTTTCTAGCATGATTATGTTTATTTCACATGCTGTTATTAGATAATAATGATGATGATGATATAATGGTGATAATATAAATCCTTGGTTGTCTTTAACATGTATGTGTAAGGTTTATTTTATCATTATCATTTGCAGTAAAGAGAACTAATACATGAGTAAAATAATATAAGCTTCTTGATTTGTGCATGGCTATTTTTATTATTGCATGATGATTACATATGATCTTATTTTATGTGTGTGGTTTGATATAAGATGAAGTTACAGGTTTGTTGTATTCACATGAAAGAAACAGCATGAGAAAAAATAAAGTAGCTTGTCGTAAGAGAGAAAGTTGTAACATGCATGGTGGTGTTGTGTCAAAATGGAAAAAATCCATGTAGAATTAATATATATTTTAATGAAGGCGAATAAGTAACGAATTGACCAATATGGCTCGTTGGTAGCTCCCCCCTCACTCCAACGTAGAGGTCCTGGGTTTGAGCCCCCAGGACCTATTTTTTAGCTTTTCAGTGTTTTACTATGTTTACTCCCTTTCCACTATAATTAATTCACCACTATTTTATATATATATATATATATATATATATATATATATATATATATATATATATATATATATATATATATATATATATATATATTCTCTTTCCTTTTAAAATTTCTATCAATTTAGTCTAAGTTTTTCCATAAATTCATTAAAAAAAAGTTTCTATTATTATAGACTAAAAATATTCTTAATTCATTCTTAAATTTAGTTTATTTATTTCATTTGTCATGAACTTTCTATGTAATAGATTTAATTAAGATTTTTTTTATTTCTTTCTTTTTAGTTTAATTAGGTTTTATTATTTGGTATGCCCTTTTAATTTTGTACTCGTTAATTAAGATTTAGATATTTTATATCCCCTTTTAAATTATGTACCCCCCATCCTGAAGCCATGTAATAGCGTAGCCTTATTTTCCGCACTTTAATTTTTCCATACTGTGAATATAACTGTCTAGATGTATGCTAATAGGATTGCATGGAAAGATAAATAATCGAACTTAGATAAATTAATTCAAGATAATATATCATTTCCACACTTGCACCTCTAGGGTAACCCTCTCTTTGTTGCCTTACGATATTACGGTCATGTCCCGCGAATGTGGGGATACCCTTAGCAAGGACCCTTTCGATTAAATCATCATCATCCCTAAACAGATAAGTCATAGTCCCTACAAGATAAATCATAGTCCCTCGAACGTTGCCTTCGAATATATGACCTTGTCCCTCGAACGTTGTCTTCGAATATATGACTTTGTCCCTCGATGACCCTTCGTTGTAGCCTACGATTAAATGATGATCGTCCCTTCGAATGCTAAGGTATCCTTACAAATGTTGCCTTCAATGACCAATCGACGACCCCACGATGTCCCTTTACATCCAAAGGATAAGACTACTTACTTCTCAATAGTAAGGACAGTTTTACCCTCCTAATGATAGGAAATACCTATAAAGACCTTGGTTAGGTATAACTCTTAAATGCTTGCTCACAGCTTAAAATACTTTTCACACCTCACACTTTTCAAAACATCTTTTAGAAAATCACCACTTGGTATACATTCGCACCAGAATCATCGCCGAGTTATATTTTTCTAAACATCTTTCAAAATCAAACGAGATAAACACTTTGTATACATTCGTACAAGAATCATTACAAAGTTAAACTCTCCTTTCAAAATATTTTCTAAACACACCACATTTCTCAAACACTTTCTCAAACAAGGAAAACATAAGTGAGTTAAGCAATTAAGAACCCATGGATAACCATGGATACAAAGGGTGCTAACACCTTCCCTTTGTATAATGTACCTCCCGAACTCAAAATCTAATCAAGGTCTTTCCTGTTCTTTTCCGCCTTTCCTTATTGGATAAAAGAAAAGTCGGTGGCGACTCTTGCTATCCGCAACATTGCTTTTCAAAGCAAAAACACAAAGTCAGTTCACCGTATCACAAAACTGGCGACTCTGCTGGGGACTCTTAAAAAGAGAGGTTACCTTAAAGATAAGATCACTTATGTTTTCGAATTGTTTCTTTGTCTGATTTACTTTTAAGGGATTGTTTGGGTATTTTATGCTTGAGTGAAAGATCCTACACCCGGATCTAGTGTACCTTAGGTAAGTATCAAGAGATCATCGCGACTGTCCGGCGTATACTGGAATGGTTAAAATGATGGCTACGGTTAATGTGACACTTTGGATGTCCTGATGTTCCTCATGTTTACTTGAGGAAAAATTTGGCGTCTGCGTGGTGTCATCAAAGCATTAACCAGACCTTTAGAACCCTAATTGACTCATCCTAGCCATTAGAAAGTAGTGAGATAACTGACTTCAGTTCCGACTGGGGTTGGTTGATACTCGATACTACACTCTTTGAGATTGGACTTTAGGGAAATTTTGGTCAACCGCTTGGTGTTGCACTGAAGTGGACTTAAGGAAAGGTCAATGATTTGAGATCCTTCTAGAACCCGGTTACTGTTCTAGGACAGGTTGAACCAACCAAACTTCAGTGGGGAGGGTACTTACCTATGGAACTCATGCAAGCCTTAAAACCTAGGAATGATTGTGGTGTGACTTGTTTGTGCTTGTTACTTGCTTGACATAATAACATCATAACATCATGACATCATGGCATTGTACTAACCATTTCGAGGACTTAGGGATTTAACTTTGCTCTGTTTTGTAGGGCTATGGCTTCCCGGAAGACCATCCGGATCAATTTTGTAGCGACCTCTCCTCAACTCAAGGATTTAGTGTCGGAACTTCCCGATCATGCTCAGTTCATCAAGAAACATGGTTATCTCCTCAATTTAGTTACCACCGGTTTCAAGGAAGATCTGATGAGAGTTCTATTCCAGTTCTTCGATCCTAAACATCATTGCTTCACCTTCCCAGATTATCAGTTGGTACCCACATTAGAAGAATTTTCCAGGTTGCTTGGGATACCTATCCTTGATCAAACACCTTTTAGTGGTTTAGAAAAGATTCTGAGGTCTGAAGAGGTTGCCGCGGCTTTACACATGACAAAGTCCGACATTGAAACTAATTGGGTAACAAGAAGTGAAGTTAAGGGTTTACTTGCCAAATTTCTGATAAATAAGGCCCGAGAATTCCTAAAAGCTATGAGTGTCCACGCTTTCGAAGATGTTCTAGCATTACTAATCTATGGTTTGGTGCTATTTCCTATTCCGGATCAATTTATAGACATGAATGCTGTTAAGATATTTCTCACTCATAACCCTGTGCCCACCTTGCTTGGAGACATTTTGCATTCCCTTCACACTCGTACTATGAAAAGGCAAGGGACTCTCATGTGTTGCGTACCTTTATTATCTAGGTGGTTTATTTTGCACCTTCCTCAATCAGTCTTGAAGAATGAGAAAATTTTGAAATGGTCTCAAAGGATAATGTCGCTCTCCCATTCAAACATCCATTGGTGTCCCAAACCCAAAGAAAATGTTATCATCATTGACCGTTGTGGAGAATTCTCTAACGTACCACTCCTGGGGATAAGAGGAGGTATTACTTATAATTCTGCTTTAGCCCTACGTCAGTTTGGTTATGCTCAAAGAGATGGTCCACATGAAATAATTATCCAAGGCACTGTGTGTGACTATGACAACGATTCTCAAGGTCTCCGTCAAAGGTTTGTACGAGCTTGGGGCATGGTGAAAAGAAGTACTTTAGGACAGAAAAACTCTATTCCTATGGAACCTTATCTCAGATGGGTACACGCCAGAGCTCGTGAGCCTATCATGCCATATCTTGCAATCAGACCTCTGATTGTTGAACCAAAAGTTGAAGGAGGTACCCCTCAGATCATTCCTTATCCAGATATGCCTACCAATGTTGAAGAATTGAATAAATCTTGGATCCAGTTGAGAGAGGAAAGGGATACTTTTGAAGCTCAGTTTTATGCTGAAAGGAAGAAAGTATTAGAGCTCACCAGCCAGCTTAATGAGGAACAAAGTCTCAATGCATATCTCCGCCCAAAAAGAAGCCGTCGCTGGGAGACTTGAGCTTTCATTTTTTTCTTGTAATGAACATTGATTAAAGAAATTATTAATAAAAGTTCCCCTTTTTGGTGGTTTACGCAAAGTTAAATTCCAAAAGTCCTTGAAAACATTTCATACATTGCATAGCATAAGATAACATTGCATAACAGGTACTCTAAAGGATCAATGTTCTCACGGTCTTCCTCTCAAACAGAAAAATGGCCCTCGAACAAACTGTCAAGGATCTCCAGGCTCAGAATGCTCAATTCCAGGAGATGATCTTGAACTTATCCAAGGGGCAGGAGGAACTGAAGACTCTATTGCTCGAGAAGAAGAAAGACAAGAAATCTGTGAGTTACATTAACCCGGGAAGAAGGCTTAAAGTATAGGCTCTAGGAGTCAAGATTGGAATTCCGAAGGATAAAGAAGATGAGACAGAAAATGATTCAGAAGATGAGAATGTTGATCCCTTCAACCCTGAGGACGACTATGAAAATTATGAAAATGAACAGTACTCTTCGAAAGATGATAAGTATAAGTTGCTGGAAGAACGTATGCTAGCTATGGAGGGTCAGAAGGCGCCCGGTCTGGATTTCGAAAGCTTAGGTCTGGTCTCTGATGTGGTCATTCCTTGCAAATTCAAGGTCCCCGCTTTCACTAAGTATGATGGTGTGTCTTGTCCTCAGATGCATCTGAGAGCTTATGTGAGAAAGATCCATCCGTATACCACTGATAGGAAGCTATGGATCCATTTCTTCCAAGAGAGTCTGTCTGGTACACAGTTAGAGTGGTATTATCATCTCGAGAGCTCTAACATCCGCACCTGGACTGATTTAGCGACAGCTTTCTACAAGCACTACCAGTATAATTCTGAATTAGCGCCTACTCGGCTACAGCTGCAGAATATAAATATGGGCTCTAAAGAAAGCTTCAAAGAATATGCTCAAAAATGGAGAGATTTGGCTGGAAGAGTCAAACCCCTTATGACTGATTGAGAATTAGTGGACATTTTCATGGGTACACTGACTGGCCCATTCTACAGCCATCTATTGGGAAGTTCCTCATCGGGTTTCACTGAACTTATATTGACGGGTGAGCGTGTTGAAAGCGGCATTCGAAGTGGAAAGATACAGGCGGCTACCTCTGCAAGCACCAAAAAGTCCTATCAGGGGAAGAATGAATCAAATGATGTGTACGGTCAAAGGGGTCATAACAAGAAAAATCGTGACCATACTGTTGGAGCAGTTACGATTGCAGCACCACCATCTCAAAACTTCCAACACAGACAAAACAGGCCAAGAAGGCAGTTTACCAAGATCAATATGACTTTAGCACAAGCACTGCAGGGTATGCTAAAAGCAAATTTAATTATCCTCAGAGATCTTCCTGCAAATCCCAACACTACTTCTCCTCGTTATAATCCTAATGCCAGGTGTGCATATCACTCCGATAGCCCCGGGCATGATACAAATGATCGTTGGTTGTTGAAGAATAAGATTAAGGATATGATCGATGCTGGAGAAATTGAATTTGATCCTCCGGAGACACCTAATGTCATCACTGCTCCTATGCCTAATCATGACAAGACTGTTAATGCTGTGGATGACAATTCTCACATTACTAATGTAGCTGACTTAGCATCTCCTCTCCTGATCATCAAGAAGAATTTATTGCAAGCTGGTTTATTTCCAGGTTGTGTTGAAAATTGCGATCTTTGTATACTCCGACCCAATGATTGCTTGAAGTTGAGGAATGGTATTCAACGGCTGATGGATGATCGTACAATTCTCTTTGAAAAGATTCTTAAGGTGGAAAACCCTATTGAAGAAATATCTGTGATTTCTAGGTCCAAAGTTCCAGTGAAGATTACCGCTACTAGAGTGCCTGTGAAGATTACTGCTGAGCCCAAGGTAGCTCCCCTAATTATTACTGCACCTGGCCCATTACCGTATTCCTGAAGCAAAGCCATTTCGTGGAATTATGGAGGTGATGTTTACATCCACGGCATAAAGCAAGATGATAATTCTGCTAATCCTAATGACATTGACATTGTTGGGACTAGTAAAATTACTCGAAGTGGAAGGATCTTCTCTCCAGAAATCTCACCTCCCGCCCCTGAAACCCGAGGAAAGGGACCAGTAATCAATCCTTCTCAGTCAAAGACACCAGTCGAAGTTACTACCGAAGATGTTGCCAAGCAGGAAATGGAAGCAATGCTGAAAATCATCCGTAAGAGTGATTTTGATGTGGTAGAACAGTTGGGGCATACTCCGTCTAAAATTTCGATGTTATCCTTGTTGTTATCTTCTGAATCTCATGCCAATGCATTGATAAAATTCTTGAAGAAACGCTCATGTACCTCAGGAGACATCTGTCGATCAGTTAGAAAATTATGTTGCTAACTTGGCTGTTGATAATGGCATAGGCTTTTCTGATGCTGACCTGACACCAGCAGGAAAGAATCACAATAAAGCTCTGCATAACTCCATTGAGTGTAAGGGGATCACCTTGTCTCATGTGTTGATCGACAATGGCTCTTCTTTGAATGTGCTACCAAAAGCTGTGCTCGATAAGCTTGATTGTAAAAGCATTGAACTGAAACCTAGTGACGTTGTGGTGCGTGCTTACGATGGTGCGAAGAGTGTTGTCCATGGTGAAGTGGTTCTCCCTATCAAGATAGGACCTCAAGTCTTCAACACTACCTGTTACGTAATGAACATTCGTCCTGCCTATTCCTTCTTGCTGGGACGCCCTTGGATCCATGGGGCAAGTGTTGTAGCTTCGTCTCTCCATCAAAAGCTGAGGTATCCAATAGAGGGCAAGATTGTCACTGTGTGTGGAGAAGAAGAGTATATTGTCAGTAGTGTGCATACCTTCAGATACGTTGAGATGGATGGTGAATTCTTTGAGACTCCTTCTCAGTCATTTGAAGTAGTTCCTCCGACCAGCCATGTCCTTAAGCCAACTTCCCGTGTGCCCAAGGTTATTCGTGCTCCTCTTGCTATGATTTCTCTGAAAGATGCTCGAGTCGTGGTTGAAGATGGTGGTCGTACTGGCTGGGGTCAACTGATCGATGTACCGTACAAGTCTGATAAATTTGGCATGGGGTTTAGCTCTGAAAAGATAGTCAAAGATCAGATTAATGATGTAGAAGATGCTGATAACGATTGCGACTTAGATAGCTGGATTTTCCCAACAATTGGTGACGGACTCAATAATTGGAAGGCTGAAGACACTATCCCGATTTCCTTTAGTCAGGAGTAATTGTTATTGCTTAGTTTAGTGTTTCAAATTTTGTAATTTTTATTATGAACAATTGAACTTCTTAAAGCATTGTGTCTATGCCCGGGGGACAATAGCTAATTTGTTAAGGGTTTTGTCATTTTCATAAGCATATTCACATTCAATAAATCAATGGACTTTTTGCATTCAAATATTGCGCTCTTTATCTTTCCTGTCATCTTTCAAATAAGCTATGTTTTCTTACACACACTCACGTAACAAATTGCAGATCCATATCCACTCTGGATCCTGTTGATAATAATTCTGCTACTGTTAATTATGGGTTTAAAAATCCGATCTACCAAGCCGAGGATGGAAGTGAGGAAGATTGCGAAGTGCCTGAAGAGCTTGCTAGACTGTTACTGCAAGAAGAAAAGACTATACAGCCGCATGAGGAATCAATTGAAATTGTAAATCTGGGTACTGAAGTAGACAAGAAACAAGTCAAAATAGGAGCAGGCTTGGAAAACAGTGTCAAAGAAAGATTGATTCAGATGTTACATGACTATGTAGAGATTTTTGCTTGGTCTTATGAAGACATGCCAGGACTGGATACTAATATAGTTGTACATCGTTTGCCGATGAAGGAAGATTGTCATCCTGTTAAGCAAAAGGTTCGTCGCATGCGTCCTGAAATGTCTGAGAAAATCAAAGCCGAGGTTATGAAACAATTTAATGCAGGTTTTCTAGTTGTTACTTCTTATCCTCAATGGGTTGCTAATGTGGTACCAGTGCCAAAGAAGGATGGTAAGGTGCGAATGTGTGTAGATTACAGAGATTTGAATAAAGCAACTCCCAAAGATGACTTTCCACTTCCGCACATTGATGTTCTAGTAGATAACACCGCTCAACACAAGGTATTCTCATTCATGGATGGATTCTCAGGTTATAACCAGATTAAGATGGCACCTGAAGACATGGAGAAAACTACGTTTGTGACGCAATTGGGCACTTTCTGTTACAAAGTAATGCCATTCGGTTTAAAGAATGCAGGGGCAACATACCAGCGTGCTATGGTGGTTTTGTTCCATGATATGATCCATCATGAAATAGAGGTATATGTGGATGACATGATAGCCAGATCTCATACTGAAGAAGAACATCTCGATCATTTATACAAACTATTTGAGAGGTTGAAGAAATACAAGTTAAGATTGAACCCGAACAAATGCACCTTTGGAGTAAGATCCGGTAAACTCTTGGGCTTTATTGTTAGTGGTAAAGGAATTGAGGTTGACCCGGCTAAGGTGAGAGCTATTCAAGAAATGCCAGTTCCCCGTACAGATAAAGAAGTCAGAGGTTTCTTGGGACGCTTGAATTACATTGCCCGATTTATCTCCCATTTGACTGCTACTTGCAAACCCATCTTCAAATTACTGAGGAAAAATCAAGAGATAATATGGAATGATAAATGTCAAGAAGCTTTTGACAAAATCAAGAAGTATCTCCAAGAACCTCCAATTCTGATGCCACCAGTTGAAGGAAGACCTCTAATCATGTATTTGACCATGTTAGAAAATTCAATGGGGTGTGTGCTGGGGCAACATGACGAGTCTGGTCGAAAAGAGCATGCAATATACTACCTTAGCAAAAAGTTTACCGACTGTGAAACAAGATACTCACTGCTTGAGAAAACTTGTTGTGCTTTGGCTTGGGCTGCTCGCCGACTAAGACAGTATATGTTGAATCATACCACTTTATTGATTTCTAAGGTGGATCCTATCAAATATATATTTGAGAAACCTGCTCTCTCCGGAAGAATAGCAAGATGGCAGATGATTTTAACAGAGTATGATATCCAGTATACTACCCAGAAAGCAATCAAAGGAAGCGTGTTAGCTGATCATTTGGTTCATCAAGCAGTTGATGATTACCAATCTATGAATTTTGAGTTCCCTGATGAGGATGTTATGCTTGTTACTGATTATGAAGAACCTGGACCGGATGAAGGACCCGAACTGGGATCCCGATGGACTATGGTTTTTGATGGATCTTCTAATGCATTGGGCAATGGTGTTGGTGTTGTAATTATTTCTCCCAAGGGTTGCCATACGCCTTTCACTGCTAGACTATGTTTTGATTGTACCAATAATATGGCTGAGTATGAAGCATGTATTTTGGGACTCAGAGCTGCTATAGACCTGAGAATCAAGTTTTTGAGTGTGTACGGAGACTCAGCCTTAGTAATCAGTCAGATCAAAGGAGAATGGGACACTAAACATTCGAATCTCATTCCTTATCGAGAGCGGGTGTTGACATTAATCCCATACTTTGAAGAGATTACATTCGAACATATTCCACGAGAAGAGAATCAGTTGGCAGATGCATTGGCTACCATGTCATCTATGTTCAGAGTCAGATGGGACAATGAAGCTCCCATGATCACCATTGAAGGATTAGATGAACCAGCATATTGTTATGAACTTAATGCTGATGAAGTAGAAGAGAAACCTTGGTTCCACGAAGTAAAAAGATATTTAGAAACTCAGGAATACCCTGAAGGGGCATCCATCAATGACAGAAAATTTTTGAGGAAGTTCTCCGCTAAATTCTTTTTGACTAATGGAGTATTATACAAACGTAATCATGATTCGACTTTGCTTTGCTGTGTGGATAAAAAGGAAGCAGAAAAGATTATGGAAGACATGCATGACGGTATTTTTGGGACTCATTCTAGTGGACATACGATGGCCAAGAAGATTCTGAGATCAGGGTATTATTTGTCTACCATGGAAGCTGATTGCCACCATCACTCCAGAACTTGTCACAAGTGCCAGATCTATGCGGACAAAGTACATGTACCTCCTGCTCCATTGAACGTGTTGACAGCCCCTTGGCCCTTTGCAATGTGGGTCATTGATATGATTGGAGAGATTAAACCTACTGCTTCTAATGGACATCGTTTCATTCTTGTTGCTATTGATTACTTTACGAAGTGGGTAGAGGCAGCCTCATTTGCTTCTGTCACCAAGAATGTGGTGGCACGGTTCATCAAAAATAGTCTTATTTGTCGGTATGGCATCCCTGAAAGAGTTATCACTGATAATGGTACTAATTTGAACAACAAGATGATTACTGAACTCTGCACGCAGTTCAAAATAAAACACCATAACTCTTCTCCGTACCGGCCAAAGATGAATGGCACCGTAGAAGCTGCTAATAAGAATATTAAGAAGATTATACAAAAGATGACAGTAACATACAAAGACTGGCATGAGATGTTACCATTTTCTCTTCATGTTTATCGCACTTCAATATGCATTTCGACAGGGGCAACTCCTTTCTCTTTAGTCTACGGAATGGAAGCCGTTTTACCAGTGGAAGTTCAGATTCCCTCTCTAAGAATTATGAAAGATGCAGGCTTAGATGAATATGAATGGATTCAGACTCGACTCGATCAGATAAATTTGATTGATGAAAAGAGACTTGCGGCTGTTTTTCATGGACAGATATATCAGAAGCGCATGACCCAGGCATTTAATAAAAAAGTCAAGAGACAGGTGTATCAAATTGGCGACGTGGTGATAAAGCGTATCATTCTACCACAAGGTGATCCTAGAGGAAAATGGACTCCCACATACGAAGGGCCATTTGTAGTTAAGAAGGTATTCTCTGGTAGAGCCATGATGCTTGCTATAATGGATGGCGAAGATTTCCCGCATCCCGTGAACGCGGACATAGTTAAAAAATACTACGCATAAAAGAGACCCGCTAGGTCGACATATCTAGGAAAAAGTAAGGGCATCCCGGCGAACCAAAAGGGTTCGGGCAAAAATTAGGGATAAACATATAAAAATGTACATCCGGCAAGTCGAAAACCTGAAAAGGCGGCTTGGGCAAAAAAGGGTATCCTGGTGGACTGAAAACCTGAAAAGGCGGTCCAGGCAAAAATTAGGGATTAAAGCGTATGACTATGTCCCATTCTCGGTCAGCTTCACCAAAGTCAAAGAGACTGAACAAGCCAATCACTTCTATCCGACAGCAAGAGATGAGATGCTTGAAGACATAATAGCAGTAGTAGAATTAAAATCAATAGGACTTTTTTTTTTCATAGCTGTTTTTTCTTTGCTTTCTTGACAATTTCCTCTTACTAGGATTTCTGTCTCCTTGTATTAAAATTGCTTGTTGATAGGCCCTCTTTCAAGATCAATACAATTTTATTTCCAAAAAGATACTTTTGTTTTACTTTCTCCGTTTTGTTTGCATAAACGTCCATTGATTTAATTCGAATTAATATATGCATTTGAATATGATTGATGTTTACCGAAAATACATGCATAAAATAGAAATAGCAATTACTAAAAGACTTTAGGATCAAGGATAAGGTTTAACCATGCGTTCTAACAAATCCAGTTGCAAATCCTATTCCCCAGCAAAACCAGTTATTCCCAGAAGAAATTGGCACTACTAGACAGACTGGTCATCTCTTTTATCCCCAGTCAGGTTCTGTTGAATATTTCTACCATCAGACAGAAATCAAATATCCCCAGCTAAGAAAGGGTCATCAATACAAATATCTCCAACCAGAATGTCGGGATTTATTTTCCCATGGCAAAAAATTTCAGACGCATAATTCATTCATGCATCATTTCACAGCATATACATGCATGCAACGTTCGCATTTATTTTAAAGAGCATAAAACATCTCATGCATCATGACATGGCAGGAGGCTAACTTTTTTTTTTCCAAGTTAATTATCCTCCTGATACAGTCAAAATAAAGATTCATTCAGACGGATATCTTTATCGATTACATTCAAGATTCAGATACATCTTTCAGATATAATCCATATGAATATTCATTCTGACAAGCATTCTGATATCCTCCTAATGATGGCATCTTTAAGCCCATCCCAGACATTTATTGCAAATACAACATATACAAATATTATCAGATATAGCCTAACGTACGACTCATTCTGATTCAGCCTAACGTATGGTTCCTTCAACTGTTCCAATACGGTCTAGCGTATGACCCATTTGGATATTCATCCCCTCAGATACTACCTAGCGTACGATACATTCTGAAATGTAGTCTAGCGTATGACTACCCCTTTTATCATCAGATACAGCCTAATGGACGGCTCATTCTGCTACTCAGATACGATCTAGCGTATGATCCATTCTGATCTTTTATCCTCAGATACAGCCTAATGGACGGCTCATTCTGCAACTCAGATACGGTCTAGTGTACGACCCAGTCTGGCTCTTCTCATCAGATACTACCTAGCATATGGTACATTCTGAAATATAGTCTAGCGTACGACTACTTTTTACCGCTAGATACAGCCTAACGGACGGCTCACTCTACTACTCAGATACGATCTAGCGTACGATCCATTCTGATCTTTATTTCTCTAGATACAGCCTAACGGACGGCTCACTCTGCTACTCAGATACGGTCTAGCGTATGACCCATTCTGATCCTTATCTCATCAGGTTCAGCTCACCCTAATATCACCTAATGGATGACTCATTATATGGTCTAGCGTACGATCCAGTGTGACACCCATGTCTTCAGATATGGTCTAATGTACGACGCACTCTGAAGCTCTCATCATCAAACTTTCTGGATGGCATCTTTAAGCCCATCTCCATCAAGACTATCTTTTAATTAAGAAGTGCAAATTTTTGGGGCATTCTAAGTGTTCAATAATCTTCCACCTCCAGATCACGAATGGTGTACATACCATTCTAATTCTCTCGGTTTAAGAATATTGAACAGGGGCAGCTGTCATACCCCAAAATTTGCCTGTTAATTTTTATGATAAATTGATTCATGCATGACATTCATTTCACATTTGCATTCATTCATTAGCATACATTCTCATATAAATTATAAATTTTAATTTATTTATTATGTGATACAGATATAAAAAATAATAATGATTTTGGTTATCTGTATGATATAAATAAATTATATATATATAAATAAAATAGTTTTAATTTAATGATAAATAAAAATAGATTTGAATTTTAATTGTATAATTAAAATTTTAAATTAATTTTATTTGTTAAAGCTCATTAAATTATAATATTTTTTATAATTTAGTGACTCATGTTCCATTTATTCATTATTTATAAATAGTATTTATTTAGTAATTCATGTTTTTTACTTAATAAAATTTATTTATAAGAGTAACATTTTTTTAAAAGCCCATAAATTATAAAATAATTTTGGTTGATATAAGTAAGAATAATTTTGATTTTTTTTAAATGATGAAAGTAAAAATAGAAATAGGTTTAAATTTTAATTCAATTATGTAACTAAAATTTAAATTAATTTTTATTTTGTTAAAAGTCACTTAAATTATTCATTATTTATAATAATATTTGTATTTAATAAATATTTATTTATAATAATAGATAGCAAAGTTAAACCCTAATCCACACCATTATAGCTAACTCTCCTAAATTATAGGAAGGGATCCAAATATTTAGCAAGGTTAAACCCTAATCCACACCATTATAAATACTTCATATGGCTGCAGCAAGGGAGGAGACGAAAAAAGAGGAGAGATACAGGAGAAGAAGATACACAAGGCAAGGCAGAAGCAAGAAGATTCACGGGCAGGGAAAAGAGAAGCAACCATAAAGCACTCATAGCCTGAATAAGAACAACACACATACAGTGAGCAAGCTAGAAGAATCAAATCCCCAGTAAGTGTTCATTATGGAATTTGCATCCAGCATGATTACCTTGCAATACTCCTTAATTCATGCATGAATAATATTTGTTTAATATATATATTGAGATGATGTATTCATGGTTTGGTGGATGTTGATATTGCTTTATTCAAGTATGCATTTGTTCTTGATATGTCATAGCATGTTGGAGAAATTCTGTTTGCATGATTAAAGAATTATATCTGCCATTTAATTATTATTATATGAGTGTTGTTTCTAGCATGATTATGTTTATTTCACATGCTGTTATTACATAATAATGATGATGATGATATAATGGTGATAATATAAATCCTTGGTTGTCTTTAACATGTATGTGTAAGGTTTGTTTTATCATTATCATTTGCAGTAAAGAGAACTAATACATGAGTAAAATAATATAAGCTTCTTGATTTGTGCATGGCTATTTTTATTATTGCATGATGATTACATATGATCTTATTTTATGTGTGTGGTTTGATATAAGATGAAGTTACAGGTTTGTTGTATTCACATGAAAGAAACAACATGAGAAAAAGTAAAGTAGCTTGCCGTAAGAGAGAAAGTTGTAACATGCATGGTGGTGTTGTGTCAAAATGGAAAAAAATCCATGTAGAATTAATATATATTTTAATGAAGGCGAATAAGTAACGAATTGACCATTATGGCTCGTTGGTAGCTCCTCCCTCACTGCAACGTAGAGGTCCTGGGTTTGAGCCCCCATGACCTATTTTTTAGCTTTTCAGTGTTTTACTATGTTTACTCCCTTTCCACTATAATTAATTCACCACTATTTTTTTATTATTAAAATAAAACCCATTAATTAATTTTCTAATTAATATATCATATTAGTTATTTAAACTAGGATATAATTTAATCTAGTTTATTAATTAAATTTTCATATATCACTTAATTAATTAAAATGGGCTATTTTGAATAATAAAAATCTAATTTTATATATATATATATATATATATATATATATATATATATATATATATATATATATATATATATATATATATATATATATATATATATTATATATATATTTTCTTTTTTTTTCTTTTTTCTTTTAAAATTTCTATCAATTTAGTCTAAGTTTTTCCATAAATTCATAAAAAAAAAAGTTTCTATTATTATAGACTAAAAATATTCTTTATTCATTCTTAAATTTAGTTTATTTATTTCATTTGTCATGAACTTTCTATGTAATAGATTTAATTAAGATTTTTTTTATTTCTTTCTTTTTAGTTTAATTAGGTTTTATTATTTGGTATGCCCTTTTAATTTGTACTCGTTAATTAAGATTTAAATATTTTATATCCCCTTTTAAATTATGTACTGTCGCATCCGCGAAAAAACAACCGGCGGGTCTCAAATAAAAACACAACACAGAGCCGCCACTGCGCGTTATTTATCCCAAGATAGGGAAAGGAAACGCTCAGAGAAACCTGGAAAGGAAATGGTCTTGCGACCAAAGAGAAAGGGTAAGGGAGTCGGTTACGCAAGGGGAAGGTATTAGCACCCCTCACGTCCGTCGTACTCGACGGGATCCACGTTCTAAGAAAAGAAAAGGTTGCTAAACATCACACACACACACAGGGGAACGCAGGTGGGGTTAAGAGAAGGGAGCTCGATAGGACATCGCATCCTATGCCTACATATCTCGTCTGGAACGAGAATCAGAGCCACTGTAGTTCGGCTTACGCACGCCAAACAACACAAAACGCACAAACAGATGGCAAACATGGAGCCCGACAACCACTCGATGGAATTACGTCAGCATCCGAACCAAAACACGCACCAGACGATAACAAGTAAACACACACAAAAAGAAAAAAAAGTGCCCGGAGAGACCTCGCACGGTCTCCTGCCTACATACCTCGTCTGGAACGAGGATCAGGGCGATGTAGTTCCCCCTAAAGGGAAAAAAACTAGCCAGAAACCGAGGGAAGACACACTACCAGGGAGCTGGACTCGAGCCTAGTGTTGTCATGCATCGTTACCCTACGTTGAGGTTTCTACCTACTTGCGCAACTGCAAGCTAATCCTATCCAGGAAAGAAGCAAGCATACAAGCATACAAACAGAACAACCCAAGCATTTCAAACAAATATTCACATAGCACACACTATAACCAATCAAGTGAGGCTCACACAATGGGTTTGACTGCCGAAGCAAGTCATTTGTACATGGGTAGTATTCGCTCTTAACCTTGCCATTACGAGGCTAAGGTGAAGCAGATGAAAGGTGAAGTGAGGATGAGACCTCACAGCTCTTATCCCTAACCAGGGAGAGCTTCTGACAAAGGAGCGTGGGTCCAGAATGGAGGGACCCTTCTACGCTCAAAGACTCTGACTCGATTGTGCAACAACACGAGATCTTGGGTTTGTGTCCCAGTGCATCAACACACAGCCGTGTGAGCAGAGGGACGACTCACAGAATAGTGGGGGATAGATTGCATATCCCTTGGCTTCCACCAATTGCCTTGATTAAGGACTTCACCTGCTTAGGCACAAAATTAAACAATCACAAACATCGCCTCTTAAGGAGGACTTCAGACAGTTTGCCCAGCCAAATAACAGACCGGGTCTCCAGACTACATGAAGAATAGAAGTCCTACCTCAAGTGGTTTAAAAACCAAGCAGCAGCAAGCAAGTTCTTAAAGAACTGTAAGCAACTAAATGTACCTGAAATCAATCAAGTATCATCAGTACTCAGACAACAACAATAAACAGCAAATGTTAATCAGTCAGACTATACAGATTAATGCACACAAAGGCAAGCTATAAGCTCAAGCTCAAGCTTCACAACCTACAAAACAAATTCATGTTAGTTCTCAACATCAAACACATCCAATTTAATCAACTTGGTTCAATCTCCTTAAGCATTGTGCTTTTCATCCTGAAAAATCAAGCAAATGTGAGAAACAAGACCACTAGGCCAAGCCTAGGGTCCAAAAGAGAGAAAAAATTCTAAACAGCAAGCAATCTTCAACCAAAATCAAGCTAAAGCAATTCAAAAGCAAGAGCAATTGATCCCATACTCATATCATCCATCATATTCATTTCATGACCAAAACATCACAAACTAGGTCAAATGCAACATCCAATGTCCAAACAGAATGAATTCCATCAAAAGCATACCAAAATAATTCCAAAAATCCTCAAATAATTCACACCTAAACAGGACATATTCAAGGTATAGCATGTCAATTTTCAGCTCAATTGGACAAAAGGAACTAGGTCAATGAAAATCAAGAAATCCAGACACAATTATTCAAACCAAACCATGACATCAACACATGCATTCACTTCAAAAATTCATAAGTCAATGAAAACAATTAAGAAATGAATGGGACCAAAACAGGGATGTCCTACAATGTGTCTACAACCAGCATACCAAATTTCATGTTCATCTAAAACCATATGAGGATTTCACATTAAATTTACAAACATGTGTCATATGAACTTGCATAATTGACCAACAGAGATGAAAAATATCAATCAAATTGAAAATGCCATATAAAAATCCAGAAAAATTCACATAGCATCTCAACATATCCATAAACATCCATGCAAAATTTCAACTCATTTCAACAAGCATAGGCTAGGCAAATAATTTCATGAAGTTGCCCTAGTTAGGTGTGACACAAATTGTCACACCTAAGTTCAAAAAATCATATCTTACTCCACAGGTATCCAAAAATCACAAACTTTACATGTAAATCACCAGCAACATGTCTAGAATCACCACAAAAAATCTCAAGAATTTCTTTTAAGGCATGAGTATTTCACAATGGAAATGGCAAAATGCACACAAAAATGACATAGGTCAAACTTCCCTAAGCAAAGTCAACAATCCATCATGCACAACTTTGGAAATTATGTCCATAAAATTCTACAGGGAATTTGGAAACTATAGAAAAAATCCTCATATTTTTCTGATTAATAAAATATTTTTTATGAATTTTTTAAGGTTTATGTGATTTGTTAAATATTTATTGAATGTGTCAATTAATTAAAATGAATTATAATGGCAGAATTGTAATTATGCGCGCCCAGGTTCAAAACGCACAGCTTCATTTTTACGCTGGCAGCTCGTGATTGGCCAGAAACGGCGCTAAACAGAGTTCAAAAATGGCAAGGCACGCGGACGGATCAAACATGGTTTTTCTCCAGAAAATTCATCATCATCATCGTCATTTTTCCAGAATCCACATGAACACGAAGAACATCAAAACCTAACCAAAATCTACAAACTAATAACCGTTGGAAAGGTCTGAGAACGTAGAGTACGAATATACAAATGATTTTGTTCAGTTCTTCCTATACTTCACGAATCGAACGGATTAGGTTTTGGCATCCTAACTTCCAATCACAATAACTTCCCCTATGTTCATCCATTTCTAAAACTAATTGCATCATTGGATTCTACATCAAACAGTCTACAAAACGCATATAACCATTGATTAAATCATGAAGTTCGAAATTCAAGTACCTGGAGATGGCAGTGATGGATTTGATGTTCTTCGCGCTTGTATTACCAAAACAGATCAAGAATGATGATATGTGAGGTGCCTGGAGGTGTTAGGTTCAGCTGCAATTGCTTCTAGTGCACGAATTCTTCAATTCACCATTGATGCATCACATATGGACAGTCGCGATTCGGAGCTTGTTTGATGTTGAATTACCGAAACAGTTCAAGGATGTGATGAATGAAGATCAAACCAAAAAGAATTTTGCCAAATGATCAAGAATTGGAAGAGATTGATGGAGTTTTTTGCTTTTGTGTTCTTGAGAGAATTTGATGAATTTGGAGGGAAAAGAGATTGTGATTTTGGGAATTGTGAATTCTGTTATGAGTTGGTTATGATTAGGAATATATACCTCAGCTTAATCCACACTTAATCACCTTAATTAACAAAATAAAATGTGTTTAGCAAAATGTCATTTTCAAAGCAAGGGCAAAATGGTACTTTCACCACAGGCCAATGACAGCTGTATTGACAGCTCATACACTCTCAAAATATCTGTCATGAGCTGTTGCAACTTGTCTCATCTTCATTGGATGTGTATTTCTCATTTTCCACATGTCATGGCACTTTTATGCATTTTCAAGTCCATTCCAAAAGTGAGTTCTCAAACCATGAGGCCTTGACATGTTATGAGCATTCAAACCATTTCCAAATATCATTTGTGAGATGTTGCAAAAATTCACATTATTTCACAAGTTGGACAATTTTGCCCCTGGATCTTTAACTGTACACTTGAAATTTGACTTTTTGCATTGACCATTTTTGATGAAATCCAATTATGCACCATGAAAGTACATGTCAAATGGAGTTTGTGCATAAAAAGATCACCCAATTTGGACACTCCATGTGGAAGTTATGCCCTTCTGATTATGGGTCATTTTTGAAATGGAATGGACCATAACTTGCCAACCATACATGGGAATTTCAAGTTCTTGGACTTTTTGGAAAGGTGAGACCAAGAACTTCAACTTTCATGTTGAACAAATTTTCATTTGAAGCTTTTTTGGACACGTAATTTTGTGGTCAAAAACTTTCCATTTTTGGAAACTTCCATTACAAGTCACTTTCTATTTTTGGCAGTTTCTTGTCTGACTTGATTTTCTCCATTCTTGAGCTTTGACATGTCAAATAACACTTGTTCCAACATGAATGAAGTGTATCCAACTCATTTCCACCTCCCAATCTATCAGATCATGCACAGTTGACCACAGTTGACTTTTTCAACTAATAGATGAATTTGGCCATGCATAGATCAATCTGAGCTCCAATTCTCTGATGAAATGGCTCAAGGGTGAAACCCTAGCCTCAATTAGCTTCATACAATCACATGTTGATCCCCCTATACATCATAGACCCCATCTCCTGATCATGCCCTGATTGGCCCAATGCAACTGATTAGGGTTGACCAGTGGTCAAAACCCTAATCTCAAGGAATATACTCCAACACTTGATGAAACCAAACCATGATGATGATGATGACTCATTGTAATCAAGATGAAGACCAATATCCTTTGAGAACCATGAAACCCTAATTTGGACCTCCACATCCTCAGATGATTAATGACCAGTCCAATGAAACCCTAGCTTGCACTTTGACTTCCTCATCTTCTGACCAAGACTTGAGAGGATGACTTGCACAATGTAACCACATGATATGCAATATGCAATGCCTAATGACCTAAAAATGATATGTAATATGTTATGCTAGTCCCAAGAGAGGAGGGCAAATTTTGAGGTGTTACAGCTGCCCCTATTCAATCCACTGTGAACCTGTCGATATGAATAGCCTCGGCTTTCAGATGATCAGGATGAAGAGTGATTGAATACCAAGAACAGACGAACAATTTGCACTCTGATGGGATATAATTAGCAATGCCTGTCAGAATCGGCGAAACACAATCTTCTGAACAAAAATCCGTTTGGTACGGAAAAAGTCGGCCGGAAATGCCGAAACATAAACGTCGACCTGGATACCAAAATAAATGGTAACACAGGGATAACTATGGCCTGAACACCACACATCCGCTGGGGATTATTATTCCTTTCTTTTTTATGCTTTTCTTGAACCCCAAAGTTTTCTCTATTTTTTCCATTTTCTTGGACCCCGAAATTTTTCTTTGCGCAAATGATCCTCGGATCTTTGCATTTGAACCCCATTCTCCCTTTTTTTTTTTTTTCCAAAATAATGAACCCCAATCTTCCGATTTGAACCCCAGTCGCCTGACGATTACTTGCGATCGCCAATATGAACCCCGTTCTCTAGAAGATGCCGCAACATCTCCTTTTCTCCATTTGAACCCCGTCTCCAGAAAATGCCGCAACATCTCCCTTTCTCCGTTTGAACCCCGATCTCCAATCTCTCGTGATAATTCCGCTGGCAACGCCGGAAATAACACCAACACCACTCTGAGGGCGACATGTCAGAGGGTATACCTTCACAAAGGAAGGTAGCATGTGTATCTCTTCCTCAGAAGACACCTATAACGACCTCCATTGGCCTCAGCCAGAGTCTAAGGTGACACATGAACAGAAGATAATCCTGAGGACCTCATCCCGGATGTAATCTTCAACTCCAATCTCTATTTGAACCCCAAAAAATGCCTCAGCCTATACTCTTCTCTGATTGAACCCCGATCTCCAGAAAATGTCGCAACACTTCCCTTTCTTCATTTGAACCCCATCTCCAGAAAATGCCTCAACATCTTCTTTTCTCCATTTGAACCCCGGAATCGCGCTGATCGCGTAACGTCTTCTGATATTATTTCCATCTCTGTCCGACGGAAACATTTCCCCCAATATCGCACTACTGGGGAACATTGCTGATCTGACGTCGTGATGCTGAACTCCTCAGAGCAACACCTTGCTTTGCGGATAAAACCACCTCTCAAACAGTAACCACGGCTCGAGACTAGCTTGTGCTTGCAATATGATGCATGATTGATTTTTCTGCGTAATGCTCCATAATTATGGAAATGCTACGCGCTTTATTATTTTTCTATGCAACATGCTATGCTATTCTACATGATGAATGCATAAAAACGTATCCCCCTCAAGGGATTCTGCTGAGGAGCACGAGACACTCTGCTGAGGAACTCGTAAATACTCCACTCTCCACCCCGCTGGGGAATAACATTGCTGTTGGGAAAAGGTAACCCTTGCTGGGGAAAAACCCCCTTTGCACTCAATCCGCTCGGGAATTTGCTGGGGATAAGAACCACCAATGCACTCTGTGGGGATACAACAATCTTTGACTTGCTGAGGATATACATCCCACCTCTGCTTGGAGAACCCTCACAGATACCTGACGACTTTACTGGGGAAATGCTCACAGATACTCCGCTGGGGAAATAGCAACCTCCAAGACTGTCGACTGGGGAAGCATCAATCTATCACCCGCTGGGGATAACCATCCTGACCCTGCTAGGGAAACGAATGCTACTTCGTTGGGGACAACCCATGCAATCCATAGGTAGAATCAACTCAGCTAGGGATGCAAATTCCGTCCGCTACGGGAACTTGTCCAATCCACTGGTAGGATGAACACTGCTGGAGATATATTTCATTGAAACCCGCTCCACTCGGGGATAGCAACCTTCATGCCTGGCTGCTGAGGAAACTCGTTTAAACCTGCCGGGGATAACCATCTTGACTAGGCTGGGGATCCACAGACCTCGGATCTGCTAGGGAGTTGGTCCTCTACTTCTGCTTGGGGACCTAGCTGGGGAAATGAGAAAAGTTGGTACAGAACACCCGTCGACTCGTCGAACCACGGTATCCGCCTCCCAATCTTGTATCAGCTTTCCACTTTTGAGAACTCCCAGACTCGTCTGGACCTTTTCTGCTCCATCATCTTGTATTCCCAATCGCTCCGCGCTCGACGGAAAGCGTACTCCTGGGATTTATACAGAAATTTCAATCTTCCGACTTTGAAGAGTCTTCTTGATTATTCCAAAGGTCGTCGGACGTCCCAACGTCTTCTCCGTCACCCCTTCATATTCATTCGTCCCTGAGCGAACTCTCTGGGGATTTGTCAAAGCTTCCACACCACAACCTGCAAGTGAGTGAAGAATATCTAACAGTTCCTGCAAAACAGACCGTCAGATAAAACCGTGCCCCAGGCGTGTCAAGATTTCAACACTTGGGTCACTCAACCTTCCGAATAAGATTTCAAGCTTTCAATCTTATAAACATGCATTGGAAGGGACCTGTATGTCTTAAAATGCAAGATTCTTTATCAAAATAATCAGATGTTTTTGCAATCAAAGCGGTAATGAAAAACAAAAAACAAAATTATTTGACTGAATATGCATTTTATTGATTGGAAAAGTGTGGCTCAAATTGAGCAATACAAAGGAAGCAATTCCTGAAAAGAGGTAATTGCGCATAAAAGGAAAAATCTATCCTAATGGCAATGTGAAACTCGTGATCTCATCGAGTTCCAACTCGGTTACACCCCATATGTCCTCAGACTCTCCATGCTTTCTGCCTTCTGAACAAGACGTTTCTGATTGATCCCTACCGGGTATTATCCATGATGCTTTAACCAAAGCGAAAACGATCATGCTGGACGCAGTTGTTCGTTTCAATCCCTCTTTTGCCTGGACCGCCCTTTCGGGTTTTCAGTCCACCGGGATACCCATTTTTGCCCAAGTCGCCTTTTCAGGTTTTCGACTTGCCGGGTGTACATTTTTTCATTCTATCCCTAATTTTTTCCCGAACCTTTCTTTCTGTTTTCGGTTCGCCGGGATGCCCTTTTTTGCCTGGACTATTTTGTTCTTTTCGTCCAGCGGGTCTCTTTACACGAAGTATTTTTTAACTGCGTCCGCATTCACAGGGGATGGAAAATCCTCGCCATCCATGGTCGTTAGCAACAAGGCTCCACCAGAGAAAACCTTCTTGACCACGAACGGACCTTCATAATTCGGTGTCCATTTGCCCCTTCGATCGTTCTGAGGAGGAAGGATCCTTTTCAGCACCATATCACCTACGTGATATACCCGAGGTCGTACCTTCTTGTCAAAAGCACGCTTCATCCTTTGCTGGTATAATTGTCCATGACAAATGGCTGCTAACCGCTTTTCCTCTATCAGGCTCAACTCTTCATACCGGGTCCTTACCCATTCAGCCTCTTGCAATTTTACGTCCATCATGACTCTCAAAGAGGGAATCTGAACTTCAACAGGTAACACCGCCTCCATCCCATATACTAATGAGAAAGGAGTTGCCCCAGTAGATGTACGCACCGATGTGCGATACCCATGCAATGCAAACGGCAACATCTCATGCCAGTCTTTATAGGTTACCACCATTTTCTGCACAATCTTCTTTATATTCTTGTTGGCTGCCTCAACCGCCCCATTCATCTTCGGACGATAGGGAGAAGAATTGTGATGCTCAATCTTGAATTCCCGGCACAGCTCTGCCATCATCTTATTATTCAAATTAGAACCATTATCAGTAATGATTCTCTCGGGAACCCCATATCTGCACATGATGTCTCTCTTGAGAAACCTGGCAACGACCTGCTTCGTCACGTTCGTATAAGAGGCTGCTTCCACCCACTTGGTGAAGTAATCGATGGCCACTAATATGAACCTGTGCCCATTCGAAGCTGTAGGCTCAATCTTTCCGATCATATCAATGCCCCACATAGCAAACGGCCATGGAGACGTCATTAAGCTCAACGGATTTGGAGGCACGTGCACCTTATCAGCATAAATCTGGCATTTATGACACTTCCGCACGAAATTAAAACATTGGGCCTCCATTGTCATCCAGTAATAACCTGCTCTCAACAGCTTTTTCACCATTGCATTCCCACTGGCATGGGTACCGAACGATCCTTCGTGAACCTCTTTCATCAATTGGCTTGCTTCTCTGTCATCAACACATCTGAGCAAGACCCAATCAAAATTTCTCTTGTATAGAACCCCATCCTTATTCAGGTAGAACACCATGGCCAACCTCCGCAGAGTCTTTCGGTCCCTTTTCGATGCTCCCTCAGGATACTCTTGAATCTCCAGATAGCGCTTGATATCATAATACCACGGCTTCTCATCATCAAACGCTGTATCAACAGCAAACACATAAGCCGGTCTATCCAGACGACCTACTTCCACACTGGGGAACTGATTCCACCACTGCACCTTAATCAAGGCGGCCAGAGTAGCCAAAGCATCTTCCAAAGGATTCTCCTCTCTGGGCACATGATGCATCTTCACCTTGGTGAAAAACGTCAACAATCTCCTCGTATAATCCCGATATGGCACTAAATGAGATTGATGCGTATACCATTTCCCGTTAACCTGATTTATCACCAGAGCTGAATCTCCATATATGACAAGGTTCTTGATCCTCAAATCAATCGCCTCCTCAATCCCCAAAATGCAAGCTTCGTATTCAGCCACGTTATTGGTACACTCAAATGTTAGCCGGGCAGCAAAAGGAATGTGGGATCCTTTCGGTGTAACCAAAACAACACCAACACCGCTTCCATTCACGTTAACGGCCCCATCAAACATCAGAATCCATTCGGATTCAGGGTCAGGCCCCTCCTCCGGGATTGGTTCCTCGCAATCTTTCGATTTGAGAAACATGATATCCTCATCAGGGAATTCAAACTTCATTGGTTGATAATCATCAATGGGTTGCTGAGCGAGGTAATCAGACAATACACTCCCCTTAATTGCCTTCTGAGAGGTATACTGTATATCATATTCAGTCAAAATCATTTGCCACCTCGCAACCCGTCCGGTCAACGTTGGCTTCTCAAAAATGTACTTGATTGGATCCATCTTGGAAATCAATAAAGTGGTATGAACCAGCATATACTGCCTTAGTCGGCGAGCAGCCCAGACCAAAGCACAGCAAGTTTTCTCGAGCAGTGAATATCTTGTTTCACAGTCGGTAAACTTTTTGCTAAGGTAGTATATGGCATGCTCTTTTCGACCAGACTCGTCATGCTGCCCCAATACACACCCCATAGACCCCTCAAGGACTGTCAGGTACAGAATTAACGGTCTTCCCTCCACAGGAGGCATCAGAATCGGAGGCTCCTGCAAATATTCTTTTATTCTTTCAAATGCCGCTTGGCAATCATCATTCCACCTGACCGTTTGATCTTTTCTCAACAATTTGAATATCGGTTCGCACGTGGCTGTTAGATGAGATATGAACCGTGAAATGTAGTTCAATCTACCTAAGAAACCACAAACCTCCTTCTCCGTTCTTGGTTCAGGCATTTCTCTTATTGCTTTTACTTTTGCAGGATCAACCTCGATTCCTTTCTCACTCACAATGAACCCCAGCAATTTACCGGACCGCACTCCGAAAGTGCACTTGTTCGGATTCAACCTCAGTCTGAACTGTCTCATCCGGTCGAACAACTTGGCCAGATCTACCAAATGCCCCTCTTCTGTTTGGGACTTTGCTATCATGTCATCAACATAGCATTCAATTTCATGATGAATCATATCATGAAACAAAGTCACCATGGCCCTCTGATAAGTAGCATCGGCGTTCTTGAGACCAAATGGCATCACCTTGTAACAAAAAGTGCCCCACGGTGTAATGAACGTTGTTTTCTCCATATCATCTGGCGACATTTTGATTTGATTATAGCCAGAAAAGCCATCCATGAAGGAAAACACCGAGAATTGAGCTGTATTGTCTACCAACACGTCAATGTGAGGTAGCGGAAAATCATCTTTTGGACTAGCTCTATTCAGATCTCGGTAGTCCACACACATTCTCACTTTCCCATCCTTCTTCGGGACTGGCACTATGTTCGCAACCCATGGCGGATAATTAGTGACAGCAAGGAAACCAGCATCCCACTGCTTCTGCACTTCCTCCTTGATTTTCATCGCCATATCAGGTCGAGTTCTGCGCAACTTCTGCTTCACTGGAGGACAATCTGCTCTCAACGGTAGCTTGTGCACAACGATATCGGTATCCAACCCTGGCATATCTTGATAAGACCAGGCAAAGATGTCGACATACTCTTTCAACAATGCTACCATTCTGCTTTTGACACTTTCCTCCAAAGCAGCCCCGATTTTCACTTCTTTCTTGACCTCGTCGGTACCCAGATTCACAACCTCGATCGGCTCTTCATGCGGCTGAATCACCTTCTCCTCTTGTTTCAACAACCTGGCTAATTCCCCTGGCAGTTCACAATCTTCTTCGTCTTCTTCTTCAGCAAGATAGATTGGATTGTCGAAGTCATACAAGGGTGTAACAGGATTGTTATCAATGAGATCCGGAGAAGAATCGCATCTGCATGAATGTTGATTCATGCATTGCTTTAGAACCGGTGTAAGAAATTGAAAAGAAAAATGAAAACATTGCCATTTTTATTTTGTTTTTATTTTTAAACTGCAAAAATAAATGAAAAACAGGGAATACCGCTTTTAACTGAAAAACATCCTTTTATTGATGATGCAAAATCTTGCAAATTTAAACATGAGGTGGCCCTTACAATGGACCATTACGTGTCGGGCAACACGTATGGCTTTCATGCATATAAAATGAAAAACAGGAAAAATATTACTCTTCAAGGAGAGTGACCCGGATGATCTCTTCAGCCCTCCAGTTCTGGACTCCCATCCCTGGTGCACACGGCTTTATCTATCGGTCCATATCACAGTCGCTATCAGCATCTTCACTCATCATGCAAATGTGATCCGGATCCAGCATTCTGGCACTTGTAAAGGTTACTGACGTACAACGTCCTCTTCCTTGCCCTGAGCCTCGGCCCGGCTGATATCCAACCCCGAATCTATCCTTCTTCGCGGGGACCTCTATCATTCTGCCCCAACCAGGAGCCTCTCCACTTTTTACCACCTCAGCGGCCTGTTTGTATGAAGCAATGGACGGTTTCTCCTCCTCTTTAGCAAACAGAGCATTCTCCACCTTAATGGTTTCAAATGCCTGACTCGGCGTCTCCCAGATCTCACCATCCATCTCAACATATTTGAAAGAAGACAGGTGGCTGACAAAGATGTCTTCCTCTCCACACACAGTGACGACTTGGCCCTCCCAGATGTACTTCAGCTTCTGGTGCAAAGTCGAAGTCACTGCCCCAGCAGCATGAATCCATGGCCTACCCAACAGGCAACTGTATGCCGGCTGAATATCCATGACATAGAAAGTTGACTTGAACACCTCAGGCCCAATCTTCACTGGCAACTCTACCTCTCCAAATACAGCCCGCTTTGATCCGTCGAAAGCCCGCACAATCAAATCTGTCGGGGTCAGAATCAGCCCATCACAGTTCAGCTTTGCCAGAGCCTTCTTTGGCAACACATTTAATGAGGAGCCGGTATCAACCAGCACATGCGAAAGCACGGCTCCTTTGCATTCCATAGCTATGTGTAGCGCCCTATTGTGATTCCTTCCATCCACTGTCAGGTCCATGTCCGTAAAGCCCAGCCCGTGGCTAGCATGCACATTGGACACGACCGTCTCTAACTGATTTATAGTGATTTCCTGAGGAACATAGGCCTTCTTCAAGATTTTCAGTAAAGCTTCCCTATGCCCCTCAGAGCTCAACAGCAATGATAGGATAGAGATTTTGGAAGGAGTCTGCTGCAAATGATCAACTAACTTATACTCCGACTTTTTGATGATTCGTAAAAATTCCTCAGCATCATCATCAAGTTTGTTTTCCGACCCCGCAGGCGCCGGTGTCACCACTGGAGTACTATTATCAACCACAGCCTTTCCTTTTGCCCTGGCTAAAGCCTCGGCCTTTTCTTTTTTATCTTTTTCTCCCTCTCCTCCCCTTAGCGCATCAGGAGCAAACAATCTCCCACTACGAGTGAAACCGCTGGGACCGACATTATCCACCTTTGACACGGTGGTTTCACTTGCAGTCTGTTCCTCTACTTTCTCACCGTTACAATAGACCTCCCCACCATAATGCCAAGGTACGGCATCATCTTTGTCGTAAGGAATCGGTCCAGGTACCGTGATGGTAACTGGAGCCGCTTCAGCAAGGTTCGACAAATCCACCGGATCAAAGTAAATTGTTATGGTGGAGACCTCCCCTTTTTCTTTATCATCCCTCTTCTCAATAATAATATCCCCATTGTCCATCAGACCCTTGACAGCCTTCCTCAGAAGCATGCATCCCTCGGGAGCAATAGTGCACTCGACACAACCAGAATCACAACCCGGGTAGACCCCATTTTTCAACAACTGCCTCTTGACCTCGGCCAGAGGAGTCTTCAACTGATCCACAGACAACAACCCCCCTCGGCTCTCCTCGAAGATAGCATTCACCCCCCTCTGACCATGCGCGGGCATGGGATTCGCATTTACATTGGGAGATGGTGCGAAGTTGATTGCTTTTGAATCCACCAGGTCTTGAACTGTGTGCTTAAAAGCTTTACAATTCTCGATGTTATGCCCAGGCGCACCTGAGTGGAATTCACACTTTGCATTCTCGTCATAGCTGGCTGGCCTTTGATCAGGTCTCAAAGGTGCCAGAGTCCTTGTCTGTAAAAGCCCCAAATCTGTCAACTTCTTGAACAGAAAAGCGTAGGTCACCGGAGGCCTATCAAATTGTCTGTCCACTGCCCTGCCCCTCATCTGATAACCAGCCCTTTGAGGCCTCTGCTGAAAGGGTTGTCTCTGTTGCTGTTGTTGCTGTTGTTACGGTGCAGGTTGAGACTCAGCAGGAATGGTTACCGCAGCAGTGTGCTGGAAGTAACGGTCCCTACTAGGTCCTCGTTGAGCATAAACGGCACTGGTGTCACCTTCTTTCTTCCTTTGTCCATTATTACCGAATGGTTTCTTTGACCCTGAAGAAGAAGCGTTACCACCCTGAATCTTCCCCAATTTCAGCCAACTTTCTATTCGTTCCCCAGCCACCACAATATCTGAAAAGTTGGTCACCGGACAACCTACCATTCTCTCAGCAAACGGCCCCTGCAGGGTTCCCATAAACAGATCTGACATCTCACGGTCCACCAGAGGAGGTTGCACTCTTGCAGCCAATTCTCTCCACCGTTGAGCATACTCTTTAAATCCTTCATTGTTTTTCTGAGACATACCCTGCAACTGGGTACGGCTCGGAGCCATGTCAGCATTAAACTGATATTGCTTGAAGAAAGCATCCCCAAGATCCTGCCAGTTTTTAATGTCAGAAGACTTCAGCTTGGTATACCATTCCAGGGAACCTCCGGACAGGCTGTCCTGGAAAAAGTACATCCACAGTTTCTGATCCATGGTGTATGCAGAAATTTTGCGGACAAAGGCCTGAAGGTGCGTCTCCGGGCAAGAACTCCCATTATATCGGTCGAATGTGGGCGCTTTGAACTTCTGTGGGATCACAATCCCTTCAACCAGCCCCATATTAGACATGTTCACCACCCCGGGAGTGGCATAACTCTCAAGCACCTTGATCTTTTCAGCCAGCAGCTGAATCTCCTTGTTCTGAGGTGGAGCACTGTAGGGAACAAACGGTTCATTCTGCATTGAAAACTGGTCAGCCTCCCTGTCTTCCTCCTGGTCTTCATCAAACCCATAGAAAGGAGGCACAAAATTATCCTTCAGATTCTGGCGACTCGGCCCAGGTTGACCACCAACACCAAAACCAGCAGCATTATTCACAACACCAACAGTCGTCCTCTTTCCGTCGTCTCGAGACCCCAGCCCCTGGTTGGAGACACCATCCAGGTTAACCCCGCTGTTTGCTGCAGAAGCCCGCTCGAGCTTTTCAACTTTGTCTGCCAACGCCTTCTGACCAACTGCAAAGCCTTGCATGATGTTGATCAGCTCAGTCATCTTATCTTTTAGCTCGAGAATATCTGCACTGGGAAGCTCCATGAGTCTGGGAGTATTGCGTCTGGTATAATATCTGTGAGGGCGTGTTGAGTGCAAAGGTACAGTTCTCCGAGCACGAGCAATGATTCTTGAAACAATCAAGCATGTTAGTAACAGATACCTGCAAAATAAAACACGGGTTATTATGATCAATGCATGAATGCAGTGTCTATCCATATGAGGGACACTTTGTCTCTCGATCCTGGCATCATTGAGACAAATAATCCGGCAGCAATATTCTGATATTCGGCATTTGATTTTATCGTGCAGATCGGAGATATGTGATTTTAGCATGATACCCCCAACCATGTGTGTGCTTGTGTGAGTGCAAACGGTAAAGCAAATAAAGCTTGAAGATCAATCACTGAATGAAAATAACCATCACATAGCAAAATGCACAATAAGTGCCATAGTCATACATCAAATCAGATACAAATCTCCAGAATCGGGAAAAGAAATACAAGCAAAATGAATTCCGTCAACAAGCCTGACGGTAATCCAACACAAATAAGAAAGGTCTACACTGAAGGAGGTCTCGCAGACGGCTCTGCATCGTCAACCATCTGGGTAAACTTCACCGCGAACCTAAGCTCAGTGTTCTCTCGCTGCAATCTCCCTATCTCCTTCTGGTGCATCTTCATCTGTCTGAAGTAATGATCCCTCTCAGCAAGATAGTGATCTCTCTCAGCAATAATCTTTGCTTTCTCAGCTTCCCATTTTGTAGCAAGGACTTTGGCTCCGGCATCTCTCTGATCCCTCACAAGGATTTGCCTCCTCTTCTCTTCTTCAATAACCCTTAAGGCCCTAGCTAGTTTCTCCTTGGTAAGGTCATGCTCCTTTATGGATGACTCTAGTGCTTGGCTGACCTTGCCATAATACGCGGTGTCTATCTCAAAGCGCTCCACCACAAGAGCATGTCTCTTATCCTGGTCTTCCATTTTCCCTTTGATTTCCTGATTAGTCATTTGGATTCTAGCAACCCTCATTTCCAACTCGGTCTTCTCTACCTGCAACTGATCCCTCTCCCTCTTCATCTTCAAGAACTCTTCTATACTGATAGAAGAATGAGACTTCTCAATCACCGGATACCAAAGATCACCCACAGGAAAAGGTAGACGAGTAAACTCCACTCTCCTTCTGAGCCATTCATCAAACAAAGGGAAAGACCTACTATTAGCCCTACCAAAAGGAATCTTGCCTTTCCTTTGAATATTACGCCATGCCTCAGACACTTTCTCCAATGCTGACCGGTTACTCTCGACAGGGAAGTAACAAGAGTCCTGAATCTCATACTCGAGAGGAGGAGCCTCCATAGCAAATCCCCTTTGTCTCTTAAGAAGTGTCGGGTTATAACTGATACACCCTTGAACTCCTATAAGAGGCACATTAGGAAAACTCCCGCAGCTACAAATGAAATCTCGTCCCGCCTCATCGATATGAGTCCAAGTTATGTCCTTGGCACGCAAACCCATCAACTTGGTCGCCCAACTGACAGTATGGTCAAGAAGAACAAAAGCACCCTTGGTAGGCAAATATCCCATGAACCATTTGTATAGCAACTGAGCGCAACATCGAATCAATCCCCCACGCCTCTTCTCGTTCCGATTATGGACCGAGTAATAGACATCTCCGATCAAGGTGGGGATAGGATTCCTCTGAACAAACAAGCGGATGGCATTAATATCCACGAAATTCTTCTGATTAGGGAACAAGATGATTCCATAGACGCTCACAGCAATCAAAGCACATACAGCCCTCCAATTGCCCAAAGCAGCATACTCCTTGGCCTTAGCTTCCAAGAGGCTTAGATGAAAACCGGGCAAATTCCCCTTCTCCTTCAAACCTCCTCTAATCACTTCCTGGCTCAAATAAAGATCACGAGAGATCTCCCCAACATCAGGCTCCTCCTTAGTGGCAAGGAAAGGTACCTGGTTTTTGATCTGAATACCCAGGATGCCAGCATAGTCTTCCATCAAAGGCCCCAGCAAGTAGTCCGGAAAAACGAAACACCTCAAACCAGGATCATAAAACTGGAGAAAAGTGTGGATGGCGTCCCTATTACTGTCAGTGAGTCTGAAGACCATCTTCAGAATACCACCGTATGCCTCTCTGAACATCCCCACATGGTCAGGCGCAATCAATGCTATCATATCCTTCAGCACACTGATCTCTGGGTCAAAGAAACTGTAAGCCACATCGTCCTTCAAACCGGGTCTCCTCATGTCTAAGAAGCCTCTCCACCAGGATCTCGATCAAAAAGGTCCCTGCATATGGATAAACATGTGTTAGATGCAGATAAATGCAAAATGGGATGATGCTGATGAATGAATGCAATGCGTTGCCATCCTTCAAGTCATCTGATCATCTGGTGCACTGAAGCCTGATCTCTGGACTGATCACAACCATCTGAAGGAATATGTAACCATAAATCCCACTCAAGGGTTCCGAAATAAACGGAACTGCAAGATACACCATCATCATCATCAACCTCAGAGATCCACTGAACAGATAACCACAACCTCTGAATCGGCCCGGGGAATCCTGAAATAAACGGATCCCCACTGATAAATAACTCGGACAGCACTCCGGCGTCTCGGCAAGAAATGCCCATAAATCCGACTTATAAATATGACTCTGATCAACGGAACCAAAAGTCACCATCTGAGTCACCAACAGAACATGCATCTGTAAGAATCAACCCTCCCCTCACAGGTAAATTCTAATCAGGTCATCCTAAGGCGGATAATAGCCTCGACAATCGGGCGGAGATACTCAATGGGTTTGCCCTTTCGGGTGTGCCATTGTAGCTCTCCTGAGATCGTCTAAACCAAAGATCCGGGAAATGATCGGTCACCGAAGTCAACAGCTCAAAAGAGATAAAACTCAACCATAGTGGAAACTCCACAAGGAAGAGCCCTCTCAGAAGAACCTCGTCCGGCTTGTGGTATGTCACGTCACAACAATCATGTCAACCCAACATGTGAAGAACGTGAGACCACACTAATCCTAGGTGTATACTCGGGCCTGGGTTTTAGCCCCACTCAGAACACCCACCCCATAACAGAGGAACCACCTGCACAGAGGACGGCAATAATGATAGTATGATGCATGCAAATATTTATGCAAATATATACACAGGTTAGAATGATAAATGCAATAAATCAAGCAAAACAAGCAACCTAAACTATCCTAAAACGCTAGGAAGGACTCGCTTAGGGAAGATGGACCAGCACAGGTCTACATCCGTGAGTCCCCAGCAGAGTCGCCAGCTGTCGCATCCGCGAAAAAACAACCGGTGGGTCTCAAATAAAAACACAACACAGAGCCGCCACTGCGCGTTATTTATCCCAAGATAGGGAAAGGAAACGCTCAGAGAAACCTGGAAAGGAAATGGTCTTGCGACCAAAGAGAAAGGGTAAGGGAGTCGGTTACGCAAGGGGAAGGTATTAGCACCCCTCACGTCCGTCGTACTCGACGGGATCCACGTTCTAAGAAAAGAAAAGGTTGCTAAACATCACACACACATACAGGGGAACGCAGGTGGGGTTAAGAGAAGGGAGCTCGATAGGACATCGCATCCTATGCCTACATATCTCGTCTGGAACGAGAATCAAAGCCACTGTAGTTCGGCTTACGCACGCCAAACAACACAAAACGCACAAACAGATGGCAAACATGGAGCCCGACAACCACTCGATGGAATTACGTCAGCATCCGAACCAAAACACGCACCAGACGATAACAAGTAAACACACACAAAAAGAAAAAAAAGTGCCCGGAGAGACCTCGCACGGTCTCCTGCCTACATACCTCGTCTGGAACGAGGATCAGGGCGATGTAGTTCCCCCTAAAGGGAAAAAAAAAACTAGCCAGAAACCGAGGGAAGACACACTACCAGGGAGCTTGACTCGAGCCTAGTGTTGTCATGCATCGTTACCCTACGTTGAGGTTTCTACCTACTTGCGCAACTGCAAGCTAATCCTATCCAGGAAAGAAGCAAGCATACAAGCATACAAACAGAACAACCCAAGCATTTCAAACAAATATTCACATAGCACACACTATAACCAATCAAGTGAGGCTCACACAATGGGTTTGACTGCCGAAGCAAGTCATCTGTACATGGGTAGTATTCGCTCTTAACCTTGCCATTACGAGGCTAAGGTGAAGCAGATGAAAGGTGAAGTGAGGATGAGACCTCACAGCTCTTATCCCTAACCAGGGAGAGCTTCTGACAAAGGAGCGTGGGTCCAGAATGGAGGGACCCTTCTACGCTCAAAGACTCTGACTCGATTGTGCAACAACACGAGATCTTGGGTTTGTGTCCCAGTGCATCAACACACAGCCGTGTGAGCAGAGGGACGACTCACAGAATAGTGGGGGATAGATTGCATATCCCTTGGCTTCCACCAATTGCCTTGATTAAGGACTTCACCTGCTTAGGCACAAAATTAAACAATCACAAACATCGCCTCTTAAGGAGGACTTCAGACAGTTTGCCCAGCCAAATAACAGACCGGGTCTCCAGACTACATGAAGAATAGAAGTCCTACCTCAAGTGGTTTAAAACCAAGCAGCAGCAAGCAAGTTCTTAAAGAACTGTAAGCAACTAAATGTACCTGAAATCAATCAAGTATCATCAGTACTCAGACAACAACAATAAACAGCAAATGTTAATCAGTCAGACTATACAGATTAATGCACACAAAGGCAAGCTATAAGCTCAAGCTCAAGCTTCACAACCTACAAAACAAATTCATGTTAGTTCTCAACATCAAACACATCCAATTTAATCAACTTGGTTCAATCTCCTTAAGCATTGTGCTTTTCATCCTGAAAAATCAAGCAAATGTGAGAAACAAGACCACTAGGCCAAGCCTAGGGTCCAAAAGAGAGAAAAAATTCTAAACAGCAAGCAATCTTCAACCAAAATCAAGCTAAAGCAATTCAAAAGCAAGAGCAATTGATCCCATACTCATATCATCCATCATATTCATTTCATGACCAAAACATCACAAACTAGGTCAAATGCAACATCCAATGTCCAAACAGAATGAATTCCATCAAAAGCATACCAAAATAATTCCAAAAATCCTCAAATAATTCACACCTAAACAGGACATATTCAAGGTATAGCATGTCAATTTTCAGCTCAATTGGACAAAAGGAACTAGGTCAATGAAAATCAAGAAATCCAGACACAATTATTCAAACCAAACCATGACATCAACACATGCATTCACTTCAAAAATTCATAAGTCAATGAAAACAATTAAGAAATGAATGGGACCAAAACAGGGATGTCCTACAATGTGTCTACAACCAGCATACCAAATTTCATGTTCATCTAAAACCATATGAGGATTTCACATTAAATTTACAAACATGTGTCATATGAACTTGCATAATTGACCAACAGAGATGAAAAATATCAATCAAATTGAAAATGCCATATAAAAATCCAGAAAAATTCACATAGCATCTCAACATATCCATAAACATCCATGCAAAATTTCAACTCATTTCAACAAGCATAGGCTAGGCAAATAATTTCATGAAGTTGCCCTAGTTAGGTGTGACACAAATTGTCACACCTAAGTTCAAAAAATCATATCTTACTCCACAGGTATCCAAAAATCACAAACTTTACATGTAAATCACCAGCAACATGTCTAGAATCACCACAAAAAATCTCAAGAATTTCTTTTAAGGCATGAGTATTTCACAATGGAAATGGCAAAATGCACACAAAAATGACATAGGTCAAACTTCCCTAAGCAAAGTCAACAATCCATCATGCACAACTTTGGAAATTATGTCCATAAAATTCTACAGGGAATTTGGAAACTATAGAAAAAATCCTCATATTTTTCTGATTAATAAAATATTTTTTATGAATTTTTTAAGGTTTATGTGATTTGTTAAATATTTATTGAATGTGTTAATTAATTAAAATGAATTATAATGGCAGAATTGTAATTATGCGCACCCAGGTTCAAAACGCACAGCTTCATTTTTACGCTGGCAGCTCGTGATTGGCCAGAAACGGCGCTAAACAGAGTTCAAAAATGGCAAGGCACGCGGACGGATCAAACATGGTTTTTCTCCAGAAAATTCATCATCATCATCGTCATTTTTCCAGAATCCACATGAACACGAAGAACATCAAAACCTAACCAAAATCTACAAACTAATAACCGTTGGAAAGGTCTGAGAACGTAGAGTACGAATATACAAATGATTTTGTTCAGTTCTTCCTATACTTCACGAATCGAACGGATTAGGTTTTGGCATCCTAACTTCCAATCACAATAACTTCCCCTATGTTCATCCATTTCTAAAACTAATTGCATCATTGGATTCTACATCAAACAGTCTACAAAACGCATATAACCATTGATTAAATCATGAAGTTCGAAATTCAAGTACCTGGAGATGGCAGTGATGGATTTGATGTTCTTCGCGCTTGTATTACCAAAACAGATCAAGAATGATGATATGTGAGGTGCCTGGAGGTGTTAGGTTCAGCTGCAATTGCTTCTAGTGCACGAATTCTTCAATTCACCATTGATGCATCACATATGGACAGTCGCGATTCGGAGCTTGTTTGATGTTGAATTACCGAAACAGTTCAAGGATGTGATGAATGAAGATCAAACCAAAAAGAATTTTGCCAAATGATCAAGAATTGGAAGAGATTGATGGAGTTTTTTGCTTTTGTGTTCTTGAGAGAATTTGATGAATTTGGAGGGAAAAGAGATTGTGATTTTGGGAATTGTGAATTCTGTTATGAGTTGGTTATGATTAGGAATATATACCTCAGCTTAATCCACACTTAATCACCTTAATTAACAAAATAGAATGTGTTTAGCAAAATGTCATTTTCAAAGCAAGGGCAAAATGGTACTTTCACCACAGGCCAATGACAGCTGTATTGACAGCTCATACACTCTCAAAATATCTGTCATGAGCTGTTGCAACTTGTCTCATCTTCATTGGATGTGTATTTCTCATTTTCCACATGTCATGGCACTTTTATGCATTTTCAAGTCCATTCCAAAAGTGAGTTCTCAAACCATGAGGCCTTGACATGTTATGAGCATTCAAACCATTTCCAAATATCATTTGTGAGATGTTGCAAAAATTCACATTATTTCACAAGTTGGACAATTTTGCCCCTGGATCTTTAACTGTACACTTGAAATTTGACTTTTTGCATTGACCATTTTTGATGAAATCCAATTATGCACCATGAAAGTACATGTCAAATGGAGTTTGTGCATAAAAAGATCACCCAATTTGGACACTCCATGTGGAAGTTATGCCCTTCTGATTATGGGTCATTTTTGAAATGGAATGGACAATAACTTGCCAACCATACATGGGAATTTCAAGTTCTTGGACTTTTTGGAAAGGTGAGACCAAGACCTTCAACTTTCATGTTGAACAAATTTTCATTTGAAGCTTTTTTGGACACGTAATTTTATGGTCAAAAACTTTCCATTTTTGGAAACTTCCATTACAAGTCACTTTCTATTTTTGGCAGTTTCTTGTCTGACTTGATTTTCTCCATTCTTGAGCTTTGACATGTCAAATAACACTTGTTCCAACATGAATGAAGTGTATCCAACTCATTTCCACCTCCCAATCTATCAGATCATGCACAGTTGACCACAGTTGACTTTTTCAACTGATAGATGAATTTGGCCATGCTTAGATCAATCTGAGCTCCAATTCTCTGATGAAACGGCTCAAGGGTGAAACCCTAGCCTCAATTAGCTTCATACAATCACATGTTGATCCCCCTATACATCATAGACCCCATCTCCTGATCATGCCCTGATTGGCCCAATGCAACTGATTAGGGTTGACCAGTGGTCAAAACCCTAATCTCAAGGAATATACTCCAACACTTGATGAAACCAAACCATGATGATGATGATGACTCATTGTAATCAAGATGAAGACCAATATCCTTTGAGAACCATGAAACCCTAATTTGGACCTCCACATCCTCAGATGATTAATGACCAGTCCAATGAAACCCTAGCTTGCACTTTGACTTCCTCATCTTCTGACCAAGACTTGAGAGGATGACTTGCACAATGTAACCACATGATATGCAATATGCAATGCCTAATGACCTAAAAATGATATGTAATATGTTATGCTAGTCCCAAGAGAGGAGGGCAAATTTTGAGGTGTTACATGTACCCCCCATCCTGAAGCCATGTAATAGCGTAGCCTTATTTTCCGCACTTTAATTTTTCCATACTGTGAATATAACTGTCTAGATGTATGCTAATAGGATTGCATGGAAAGATAAATAATCGAACTTAGATAAATTAATTCAAGATAATATATCATTTCCACACTTGCACCTCTAGGGTAACCCTCTCTTTGTTGCCTTACGATATTACGGTCATGTCCCGCGAATGTGGGGATACCCTTAGCAAGGACCCTTTCGATTAAATCATCATCATCCCTAAACAGATAAGTCATAGTCCCTTCGATCAAAAGGTCAATGTCCCTACAAGATAAATCATAGTCCCTCGAACGTTGCCTTCGAATATATGACCTTGTCCCTCGAACGTTGCCTTCGAATATATGACTTTGTCCCTCGATGACCCTTCGTTGTAGCCTACGATTAAATAATGATCGTCCCTTCGAATGCTAAGGTATCCTTACAAATGTTGCCTTCAATGACCAATCGACGACCCCACGGTGTCCCTTTACATCCAAAGGATAAGACTACTTACTTCTCAATTGTAAGGACAGTTTTACCCTCCTAATGATAGGAAATACCTATAAAGACCTTGGTTAGGTATAACTCCTAAATGCTTGCTCACAGCTTAAAATACTTTTCACACCTCACACTTTTCAAAACATCTTTTAGAAAATCACCACTTGGTATACATTCGCACCAGAATCATCGCCGAGTTATATTTTTCTAAACATATTTCAAAATCAAACGAGATAAACACTTTGTATACATTCGTACAAGAATCATTACAAAGTTAAACTCTCCTTTCAAAATATTTTCTAAACACACCACATTTCTCAAACACTTTCTCAAACAAGGAAAACATAAGTGAGTTAAGCAATTAAGAGCCCATGGATAACCATGGATACAAAGGGTGCTAACACCTTCCCTTTGTATAATGTACCTCCCGAACTCAAAATCTAATCAAGGTCTTTCCTGTTCTTTTCCGCCTTTCCTTATTGGATAAAAGAAAAGTCGGTGGTGACTCTTGCTATCCACAACATTTCTTTTCAAAGCAAAAACACAAAGTCAGTTCACCGTATCACAGGCTCCCTTAGAGTACTAAAGATGTTTTGGGTGCTTCACTACGCCAAATAAGGGAAAAGAGGGCGCTTATTTTGGCCTATAACAGCGCTTTTAAGCGCCCTCTAAAGTGGGGCTGGCATAGGTAAAGACAACGCTTTGTTTTCCTGGAGAAAGCGCTGTCTAAAGTGGCCACATTATAGTGCGCTTTCAGAAAAAAGCGCCCTATAGAGTGGTCCATAAAGGGACACCTTAGAGGGCGCTTTTAGGAAAAAGCGCCCTCTAAAGTTGTCAATGTAAAGTGTTTAGAGGGCGCTTTCAGGAATAAGCGCCCTCTAAAGTTGTCAATGTAAAGTGTTTAGAGGGCGCTTTCAGGAAAAAGCGTCCTCTAAAGTTGTCAATGTAAAGTGTTTAGAGGGCGCTTTCAGGAAAAAGCGCCCTCTAAAGTTGTCAATGTAAAGTGTTTAGAGGGCGCTTTCTGGACAAAGCGCCCTCTAAAGTGTTAGTTATTTTAAAAAAATTTGTTTGAAAAACAGTGGATATTTAATTGGTAACCTGTTCGCATGCTGCAAAAGTGTAAAATTCATATTGATTTCATCCTTTAATCCAATATTATACACCATTAATCCATTGATATATACAACATGAATCCATTTATATACAACATTAATCCTCCATATATACAACATTAATATATGATTCTTTGATCAACAATATACAACAACATATTCATGATTTAGTAAAATTACAACAACAATATACAACATATATACAACAACAGCATACAACAACAACATTCCATACATATATGTACAACAATATACAACCTAGCTATATGATTCTTTGATCAACAATGAATTGACACAATTCATCCTTGATTTCATCCAAATTTGCTCTTGAGTAAGTTTTGTATTCCTTAAAGTACTACAATTAAGAGAATAAAACATATTCATGATTTAGTAACAAATTAGATGAAATATTCGATAATATTAAAATAAACCCTAAGTTATTATTCCATACCATTTTTGGGATGTCTATACGATTCAACGCAATGATGTCTCTCATAAATCTCAATACAAAAAATCCGCAATCGACCGAATTATTTTGCTGAGGACACTACACAGAAAAACAAACAATATATATATAGTTAATTTCTTACAAACACTATTATAAGCAAAAAAACAAACACTATTATAAGCAAAAATAAGATACTTAATATATACCTGAACTCTGATCCAGGTAATGTCCTTCCTATTGCGGTATTTCTTTTTCAATCTAAATTTTATTATTGCCCTAACAAAATAAAAACGTATATTGAGATCAATCTGACAGACATAATTAAATATACAAATACACACGAATATTTAGGGGAATTTCACTTACGCGTCAATCGTCTTCTTCATATTCGGATATTTACTCCAATCACCCGATAAAGAATCGAGATAATACACTATTAGTCTCGAAAGATCCATGGCAACCAACACCCAGTGACCACTGTAAAATAAAACAAAAATTTAGATGAATGAAAATTTTCTACGTAAAAGATATACATAGATTAGAATGAAGTTATTAGAAAGAAAATCTAACCCGTTGCCAGAATTAAACGGTAAAAAATACAAACTGGGTGTAGTATTATCGCCGGCCGCCATGAATATATCGACTAGATCATTCTTTACGGATGTTGGATTATTCGTTATTAACGTTGCATTGATACGGGAAGCAGCAATAAAATTGAAACGGTTACACAATTCAGTTCCCCGCATCAATGTTACATACATATACCTTAAATAGAAACATAATAAACATTAGACTACTCATTGAAATGTGTAAATAAATTGTTCAACTAAGTAAATTATAGATTGATCGGAGTACCATATGTATGTATGAATGACAGCGATGCCCAATTCGGTGTGTTCAAAAAGTTGTTGGAAGTCCTCCTTTCCAATTATTTCGAAATGAGCAGCTCCGAAAACACCTTCATCAAAATTTATAGTACGAATGGCCCCATGCATAATATCGGACTCCTCCACCATTTTCTCAAGACGCATCATAATTTGAGATTTTGTCCCGGACGTCGTTGGAATATCCTTAGCAGCGCTTTTCAACTCTCGACCGGGAACCTAAAAATTCATATAAAATAAATCATGACTTTTTGTGATGCAACAGAATCGTTGCGTATATAATTCAATGGGTATATATATTTGTACCTCTTTTTGAGATGCAACCGACTCGATGCGTCTTGAAATCCCTTTACCAACTTTATGTGTGGGTCTTGTAGGAGTCTAACATTACCATATAATTGATTAAATATCATAATTGTAGCTGAATTGAAATGTGAATACTAAATATTCATAATCATTTAGAACATATATACCTCGGCATCAGGGAAAATTAGATCTGACGGCCAACCAACAAAGGATCCGACTGCATCTCGCATCAACGTTGTCTCTGAAACAACGTCAGGTAATGGTAGACGGGCGTCCGTATCTAATACGAGGTCAACCGAAACTTTCATAAATCCCACCGGGAGGGGATTATGGTGAAGTAATTCACCCGAAGTATTGTGCACTTTTCCCTTGCCAACCATGCGATAAGTTGGTGACGATAGATACAGCTGACAAGGTGAAATGCCCTAAACCAATAATAAATGTTATTGTTAACTTGTATATGTGTCAAGTAAAAAAGTGCTATTTTAATTTCATAATAACATATATAATTACCTCGGGAAATTTTGGTTGATAATTGATACTAGCTCGGTCACTAGTATCTTTTGCCTCGGAGGCGCACCTTTCCTCTCTATACCTTGCATTCTCGATTTGCAGTTGGAGTACTTGTGCCCTTAACTCCGCCAAGGTCTCCATCACCTCTTTGTTGGTAGGATTTTTTGTTTTTGGTTTTTTATAAATTGACGACGGAGTCACACCAAAACCCTTACCCCTCACACGACCGGAATACTCAGGAACATTTAGTACTCGACTAAGTACGCTTCTGCAATCCTGGACCTCGGTTGAAGGTACGGTTTGGGATAAAGTCTCCTGAAATATTATTAGAGGAGATTAAAATTGAATTATATGTCTAACAAAATTTTCGATATAATTAAAGAAATAATGTTACATATACTTACACATTCGTCATAAACATTTTGGACCGCTTCAACGACAGCCCCATCCTTCCCAACCCGAGCAGCCTTCCATAATACGTGCTCCGGAAGAGATGTTGCGTCACTTTTCTCCTCGGCTAGCTACACATTGAATTAGATTATAAGATCATCAATTATAACATATTGTGACAATGTATAAGCTCATAGCATTTGAATATACTCACAATTCTTTGTTGTAACCGTGCATAACCCGTACGCCCTTTTTTGTACGGATACGCGGGTTTTGATGCCCTTTTCCTATTTTTGTCGCTTACTTCCTGGATAAAAAAGTTTAAGGCATATTAGAACCAAGTAACTTAACAATTGTATAATACCATAATTAATAGACATTACATGGAATTTTTCGTTTCTTCGTTTGGCGACAAAGTTATCCCATTCATCGGCTGAAATAATCTCGGCATACTTCATTGGCCGTTCTCCTTCAACAAATTTTCCTTCCTCATCCTTGAGAAATTTGTTGCACAAAAAGGATCGAAATCCTCGGAGTCTTTTTTCGGCCAATTGAATACAATATTTTTGCCGGCTTTCATCGATGTGAAAGGATCTCTAAAAAACATACAAATGGAGTGTGTTATTATAAAGTAATATTATAACAATATATGGTTAACAAATAGTCAACAAAAAAAACATATAACAATATATGGTAAGTACCTGTATCTCCGACCATATTTTTTCCTTGCCAACCTTCAAGTCCGGACTTCTCCAATTATCACATGTAATCGGAATATGTTGTCGAACAAGGAAACCAATGTAACTTGCCAACATTGAACCGTTAGGCTCAATTAGTTGGTCTTCAGCACTCCAATGTACTTCAAATTTTACACCCTTGTCTCTTGCACGAATGACTGACTTCATAACAGTCAATCCTCGTTTGATTTCTTTTTCAACATTATTACGTGATTCATTCGCGGCATGGGTATCGTCTTGGTTAGCCATTTTATCTGTAATATAGAAATGATTCAATAAGACCCAAGTAAGACAATGATTCAATACGTCAACACATTCATATACCTTCCATTTCTCTCATGTTACAACAATCTAAACTCTTTTTTTTTATCATTATTGAATACAAACTCACACACACCTACTGCATGCAAAAGACCAATGCAAACTTATGGTGTTTGGAACATGAACAAACTTGCATCCATAATCATCAAACTTCCAAGCACAAGCTCAAACACACTTCAAATATATCAGTTTTCAATCAGAAATAAAAAACTCAGTTTGCCCTAAACAACATTAATCAACATAATGCACAAAATGAAAAACTAAGTTTAGAAAATGCCCTAATCAAACACATGAAGAAAGTGAACGGTAACGATGGAGAAGAGAAATACCTTAAAGGTGACGGTAACGATGGAGAAGAAAGTGAACAGTGACGGTGGAAGAGGATAACTCAGTGAACGTGAACGCAGCAGCAGAAAAAGGCGACGGCGACGATGACGGTGAGGGAGAGAGAACGAACGGAGGACGAGAGTAATCGCAGTAGAGAGTAATCGCAGTTGAGAGAAAACCCAGTTACGTAAACGAAATAGCTTATAGAGAGGGAAAATAAAGAGACATGCAGTATATGTTATAATTTTAATGTTTACTAAAGGGGACCTTAGAGGGCGCTTTTGTAAAAAAAGCGTCCTCTAAAGGGGGCCTAAGAGGGCGCTTCTGAAAGCGCTCTCTAAGGCTTTCCAAAAGCGCCTTCTAAACTGGAAATGTACATGGACTTAGAGAGCGCTTTTTTAAAAGCGCCCTCTAAGGGTAACCTTAGAGGGCGCTTTCACTAAAGCGCCCTCTATTGTTGTCCCTCCATTTCCTCATTATTTTTTTTTTGGCTTCACTTTAGAGGGCGCTTTGTTACAAAAGCGCCCTCTAAAGGGGGCCTAAGAGGGCGCTTCTAAAAGCGCTCTCTAAGGCTTTCCAAAAGCGCCTTATAAACTGGAAATGTACATGGACTTAGAGAGCGCTTTTTTAGAAGCGCCCTCTAAGGTTACCCTTCGAGGGCGCTTTCAATAAAGCGTCCTCTATTGGTGTCCCTCCATTTCCTCATTATTTTTTCGCTTCACTTTAGAGTGCGCTTTGTTACAAAAGCGCCCTCTAAAGTGCGCTGTCTATTCTAGTAGTATGCTCCTTATTTTTTCTCTTCACTTTAGAGTGCGCTTTTGTAATAAAGCGCCCTCTAAGGGGCGCTGTCTATTCCAGTTTTTGGCGTAGTGCTTAAAACCTTCCCATTGCATAACCAACCCCCTTACCCAGATCTCTGACATTTTTATTAGTTTTTGATTTGATAAAACTTCTTACTTGGTTTTTGTTCGCTTTCTAACCTTTCCTTTGGATAAATAGAAGTGCGGTGGCGACTCGAATTGTATGATTTACTTTTGATTTAGTCAATAAATCTAAAGGTAACGAATACCCTGCTACACACCAAAATGATCAACGCGAAATAAATTCTCGAAAATATAGAGGTTTTGACCAAATTTTAAAGTAAAAATGCCTGGTTGAAAAGGTTAAAGCTATTCAAAATGTGACCAAAAAATAGTCAAAAAAATAAAGCGAGCACATCAGGTTAAACTACGCAAATTGTAGATTAATAAAACTGACGTCTACAAGCTCGACTTTGAAATTTTTCGCCCTCTAATTTCACGTACATTTGAGAATTAGTTTGACCGGTCTGCCGTAGATCCAAAAAATTATTCAGGGTGACATTTTAGGAATTATGCAACATGAAATGCTTGTTATGCTATGTAGATGATGCAAATGCTCTGATAAATGTATTGATTTATTGAATCAGGATCAAAATTGGGGTGTGACAGTAGGGCTTGTAGAAGATTCAATGGGTGAGAAAAATTCCTCTTAAAATGAAGTTCTTGAAGGGTAAGTCTAGAGTTGCGCATTATATGCTTACTCGAATTCTTTTTCCCATACAAGGAAATCTTGAAGCTATGGTAAAATAGGATGTAGTTCTCTTGTGGTTGTTAAGAGAACATCATCTAACAAATTTGATAGAGGGAATGTTCAACCACATGTCCTTTTAAAAGTAGAATTTCTCAGTTGGACGACCCTATTGAAGTTTGATCACTAAGATTCTGGATAAAGCAGGAGTCGATCTTGCAAAAGAAACTGTTGATACGATCCACTATCATATCAACTCAACATGCCTCAGCAAAATGAAGGTTCATGAATCTTAAGGAGAATTGAGGAGTGATCACATGGTGGAAGAGGAAGATACAAACATCCAACATGCACTAAATGAAGGAGTTTGAACGCGATCTTCTTAATCTCTCAAGGATATCCAAAGAGGTTGTTGACCTCACAAGGAATTCAAAGGGAAAGCCATAGTTGGTAATGATGATTGTGACATCGAGTAGTTGTTTCACTTATGTGTTTACTTTTAGAAATTAAATGCGTTTAAATTCTTGTATTTTCTCTCTTTTTGTACTTTGAATTATATTATGAAATTATTTCCCTTTTTTAGTAAATCATGTGTGATCAATGTGAATTATGTGCTTGTTTATTTATCATTCTTTTCTCTCTTCATTTTCCCGCCTTTTTTATTATACCAAAGGGGGAAAAGTATACTCTAAGAGGGAGAAGGGGGTGGCGTATACTCTCTACTCATGTGAGGGGGAGTTTAACCACTCCAAACTTTACTCTTTTGTTTTCTCTTTTACCACTTCCTTGAGAGATGAGATGTCATCATAAAAAATTGGGAGAATGCAGATCTATATGCTTGCATGTACTATTAAGATGATCTAAAGTAGTGGAGTTTATTGATATCAAAGCGACAATCAACTGTTTGGTTTTGATGATGACAACACCTAATATCCAAAAATATCCAGTGAAGTATTTATCTCTTAAAGATAATTCAAGCGGTCAAAGATTCTCTCAATACCAATATGTTTTATCAAACTATCCTATTGAAGATTTTCTTGTTCCAATGCCTAAAAGACTTACCTTTAAATTCAAGTCATTTATTTTAAGTCAACATTGCCATCCAACAATGTTCGAGTGAAGACTTCTATTTCAAGATTATCTGATGGTTTGGTCTCTCAAATCTCTAATGATGGTAATCAACTTGAAGACATCTAAAGCCCAACCAAGATAAATATTCAAAGCTCTTGTGTGATGATAAACTCAAATATAATGATGCCAAGACTTGAAGCTTCAGAGTTGTGAAAAAGAGAAAGTGTGAAAACTCGTATGGTCGTGTCTGTCTTAGTGACTAGAGTCTTGTAAAGACACATGGTGTTTATAGAATTACTAAGGCAAAATCACACACACACACACACACAAAAAAAAAAAACCTTTAACTAGCTTATCTTAATTTATTAAAACCACCTAAAATATTTTTAAGGCATAGCTAACTGATTAGGGAATTTCCTGACCAATTAGAAGCATGTTCATAAGTGAATAATCGATTAGCCCTAGTGCTATAATCGATTATTCCAGTTTGTAATGCTTATATTTGATTGGAACAAGTCTCTTAATGGTTGATTATGATACTTATTTGACCCATGAATTCTTTCCAAATTTATACCATGATTTGTCCTATAAATAGAGAGTTATCCTACCATTTCAAACAACTCAGAAAATGATATTTGATCCTACTTTCTCATTCTCTCATCTTTTTTATTATAAATCTCTCATTTTTATCACTTAAGTTTTGCTTAGTGCTTTGAGAGTGTTTTTATACTTAGTGAGGATCTTTGTTTCGAGTAAAAGGCATATTTGTAATTTACCCATGAGTGTATTATCTCTTGAGTAAAGTATCTCATGTAAAAAGTTCTTTGGTTGCAAGTTGAACCATTAAAAGCTTGTGTTTGGTTTGAGAATTGTCTTAGAAAGTCTCTGTTTGGTTCCTGGATTTCACCTGGTGCAAAAGCTCTCATTTGGTTCGTGAAGATCATTGAGTAAAATCTCCACAAAGGTTCTTGAGCTTAATCCAATGTAAAATCTATGTCGATTCAAGACCATTCCATATAAAATCTCATATTGGTTCGAGATCAGTTAGTGTAAAATCTCAGCTTGGTTTGAGATCAGCTTGTGTAAAATCAAAGTTAGGTTCAGAGGTTAACCTGTGTAAAACTCTGATTTAGTTTAAAGGATAGTCAGTATATAACACCATTTGGGTTTAGAGGTCAATCCGTTAAAAATCAAGGATAGCCAGTAAAAACTCCAAATTTGGTTAGAAGTTAGCCGTTAAACTTTAAATCCTTGTAAAAGGAGGTTTGTGGACATATCTTATTAAAAACTCTAAAGATAGTGAAAACTCTCAAGAAAAATTTATAGGGAGAGGATTAGGCCACCTTCATTTAAACTAAACATCTATAATTCATTGTTGTCATTCTCTTTCCTTTATATCTTTTTCTTTTCAGTTATTTTCTTTCCTCTGGTTTTTCATTTATATCCTTATTCCGCTGCTTATTTCTTTATTTGACTTGTAAAAGATTTTAAACTTTAATTTTCTTAAATATTTTGGTTTTAATAAATATTTTTCAAATCTTCACAACTCACCCCCTCTTATTTTTGGAGTCACTTGTCCAAGAATACGCCATCCGCCCTTCTATTTGTTTGCTTTTTGATCTCTTTTAATGAGTCATTTCTATCTTGTTGACGAGTTTTAGAATCAATATATTCCCGACTGAATTGGCTCATTCAGTTGACCCGTTCTATGTGGTGTGTTCTTGTACGTCTGGCCATCCCAAGATGGATCGAACTATCAGGGCCTCTGTCGTTTCCAGAGTCATGGTTTCGACGATATCGTGTTGAGGGTTTCACGGATCCTCTAGTGGCATCGGGATCCCCGATCCCATCCTTGTTCCATTTGTGCATATCGACAAGAGTTTGAATGTAGAAACTTCTCTTCGTGTGGTGATTCCCCTCGGTGTCGTAGGCGTTGAGAATTGGGAGGGACGCCATGGTGAAAAACACGAAGGAAGTCTACACATATTTCATCTCCCTCACCGTGGTGTTATGTCACACGTCACATCGAATTGACGTTTACAGTAGACAAGGTCTGATCGTGGAAATTAGCGAGAATTAAAGGTTAATTCCCACAGTCGGTGTCACCGTTGCGGGTCAAAAGTATGATTTTGCTTAAACCAGGAAGCTAGGTTTCTATATGATGTTGTAGACCTTCGGTTCGGTGGATCACGGGGATGAACCTGCAATGTTAGCACTCAAATGTTCAAGTCAGTGATTATAACCAAAAGAGATAGAGTGAAATGTGAAAAGTGCTCCCTCCATTTTTTTAGTGTCACTTTCTTGAAAAAAAAATATTTCTTTTTAATTGTCATTTGCAAAGTTCAAGATAGTATTAACTGCATTTTTGTCAAAATTGTTAGGGGAATTTTTCACAAGGGAACATTGAACATCGTGAGACTTCTTCTTTTTAGAGTAACACCTTTGTGAGAGACACACCACATGTTCACCTAAAACCTTAAAGTGATAGGTGGGTGAATTCTCTCACTTATAAATACTCAAGTCTCCACATTTCTAATCAATGTGAGACTATTATCCATACTACTCATACTTTATATATTCTCAATAAAAATTATCCCTACATAATTATTACAGAGAGAGAAAAAGTAAAATGAATGTAATAAATGATTAAAGATATTATAATTAAAAAGAGAATTATTGTTTAAAAAAAAAAACAGAATGACTATTAATGTACTATCTTATACCTTCCGTGCATCGAAACTGTTGTTGAACTTTTTTGAAATATTAGTAAGTGTTTCTTTATTGATCTTTTGGCTAGTCAAACACGTATGAATTAATTTTTTTATAAAATAATTGTAACAAATGTATAAGTATTTTCATAATTAATCATACAATTATTAATATAAAAAGAGGAAGGAAAAACCTTTACATTTAGGAAAAAAGTTTAAATTTCAATTGTAATTTAAAGATGTAAATTATTATTAAGCATGTGAATATTTAAAAAAAAAATTCTTAGTCCATTTGCTTCATAATATTTGACTTATGGAGAAAAAAACTTGGTCCAAAATAATTGTGTTTATATATATTTTTTAATTATGTGAATATTTTTTAATTATGTGAATATTTTTTATTCCTTATATTTTAATTAAACAAAAAAATACATTATACGTTTGTTTAAATTCAATATGACTCATATATTTAAAGAAGAAAATGAATATACAAATGTATTACATTTTTTTATTGATAGTAATACCGGATGATATTTATCTCTTATTTGCTAATTTTAAAAACTTTTTAAGAGATATCGTTTTTAAAAACTTCTTATATGTTGAGTATGTTCAACTATATTTTTGCTAGTTTTTTATGGCTTAGATTTTATGTCGTGTTATTTATTTTTATTTATTTAATAAATTATCCTTATTAAAGCATATATTTTTAATTATGCATCTAATTAATATTTAAATAATTTATAAAAACAAAATTTAAAGTGAAAATATTATCTTAATTGATATATGTTAATTGAGTTAAATGAATGTAAATAATTGGTTTAAAATTCAATGAAAAGATTTATTTATACTTTTGTATGTAAGAAAATCTCTCTCTCTCTCTCTCTCATCTCTCTCTCTCTCCTCTCTCTCTCTGCTCATCTCTCTCTCTCTCCTCTCTCTCTCGTCTCTCTCTCTCTCTCTCTCTCTCTCTCTCGCTCTCATCTCTCTCTCTCTCTCTCTCTCTCTCTCTCTCTCTCTCTCTCTCTCTCTCTCTATCTCTCGCTCTCATATCTCTCTTCATCTCTATCTATTATATATATATATATATCTATATATATATATATATATATATATATATATATATAATATAATATATATATATATATCAACAATTTTAAAAAACAATTAATGAATTCAAAATATTATATGTATTTGGTAAAAAATTCATACTAAAAACATTTGAGCTTTTTTATTTCTTTTACTTATATTTTATTATGAATACATTATATATTATATTTTCAATTTACTATATTTTATTTTATATTTATAATCAGAATAAATACATCAATACACAATAAATATAATATATTGAAAATTCAATTTTTATTTTATATTTATACAAATTAAAAAACCTCTCTTAAAGTTTTTCTTTTATCTAAAAAAATCATTTACTTTATTTTTAGGACTCAAAGTAATTATCATTTATTTATATTAAAAAATGTTTAATTATAGTTTAGTCCTCCCTTTTTTGTCTTAATCACGGAATTGATCTCCTTATTTTAAATATAAGGGTATTGTTAACTTGTGCCATAACGGCACAAGATAAGAAATTCACTTATAGAATGATTATATTGAAAAAACAATTTAAAAATTAATTTTTTATTTATTTAAATCAATCCACAATTTTCAACATAATATTACTTTCTTTAGTTTTTAACTTGTGCCCTTAAGGCCCAAGTTAACATTACCATAAATTTAAATAGTTTTATTTTTTCTATTTTAAATTTAAATAATTTTGGTCCTTATCTCTTATTTTTTCATTTAGAATTAACGATGTTTCTGATTTTTAAATGACAAGTTACTTGTGAAATATTATATAAACTTATTGTTAAACTTTATAGATAAAAATATAAATTAAAAATATAAGAAAAAGACTAAAACTTTTGAATTTAAAATGATGATCAAAACTATTTGAATTTAAAATAAAAAGAATAATTTCGTAAATCAAACAAAATTGAATGATAAAAACCAATTTAACAAAAAAAAACTATTTGTTTCTTTAAATATGAAGCAGTTTTGAATTATATATATATATATATATATATATATAATATATATATATATTATATATATATATATATATATATTATATATATATATATATATCAACAATTAAAAAAATAAAAACAATTTATGAATTCAAAATATTATATGGATTTGGTAAAAAATTCAGACTAAAAACATTTGAGCTTTTTAATTTCTTTTACTTATATTTTATTATGAACAAATTATAGAGAAAAAAGAATATGCAGTGACATTATAAAATATTTTTACACTGTCAAACAATGAGATCCGTGTATCCCGCCACATCACATTTTTATTTTTAAAATACTGTTATGATTTGACAATATAAAATATTTTGATTGGATGTCAGTGTAATACTTCTTTACACTAATAGTGCACTACCTTTAACCTCTAAATTATATATTATATTTTCAATTTACAATATTTATTTTATATTTATAATCATAATAAATACATCAATACACAATATAATATATTAAAAAATTAAATTTTTATTTTATATTTATACACATTTAAAAACCTCTCTTAAAGTTTTTCTTTTATCTAAAAAAATCATTTACTTTATTTTTATGACTCAAAGTAATTATCATTTATGATATTAAAAAACATTTAATTGAAGTTTTGTCCTCCCTTTGTCTTAATCACGAAATTGACCTCCTTATTTTAAATTTAAATAGTTTTATTTTATCTATTTTAAATTTAAATAGTTTTGGTCCTTATCTCTTATTTTTCAATTTAGAATTAACGATGTTTCTAATTTTTAAATGACAAATTACTTGTGAAACATTACAATTCATCGTATATAAATTTATTGTTAAACTTTATAGATAAAAATATAAATTAAAAATATGAGAAAGAGATTAAAGTTGTTTAAATTTAAAATTATGATCAAAATTATTTGAATTTAAAATTATCAAACAAAATTAAATGACAAAAACCAATTTAACAAAAAAAAACTATTTTTTTCTCTAAATATGTAGCAGTTTTGAATTATATATATATATATATATATATATATATATATATATATATATATATATATATATATATTATATATATATATATATATATATATATATATAATATATATTATTATATAGATTAATTACTATACACTATCAGTGTAAAAAGTTTTACACTGTCGGTTCATCACCATCACCCGTTTGTATTACTTTATAGATTTTAAAATAAAAGTCAAACTTCTTTTAATATCCAACGTCTATAATTAAGTGATGGTGTAAAATCCTTTTACACTGACAGTGTATTTCAATTAATCTCATATATATATAATATATATATAATATATATATATATATATATATATATATATATATATATATATATATATTATATAATATATATATATATATATATTTTAAAATGCACTAATTAATTATTTATCAATACCCTTTTAAAAATTGAGTCAAAAAATGAAAAAACACATAAATGGGCCACAGTTTTTTTATATTAGCAAGTACCTGAAACATTTGTGGCCGGTGGATTGAAATTGTACAATGTAATTTCTAGAGTGTGTAACTTTATTTTTAGCATATTTATTTTCAAAAAAAATCAAAAAATTTATTTTTCATCTTAAATTAATTAATCTAATTAATCAGTATTTTACAAATTTTTTAAATTGACGCATATATATAATAAATAAAATAGAAATAAATATATCATCCATATTAAAGTTAAATCAATTGACGCATGTATATGAAAAATATACATAAATGTCAATAAAACTAAGACATACATATAGCGTCTATACATAGTCATTATTTAATTTGATGTATATTCTTTGTTGTGAATTTTTTTTATTTAAATTTACGTAGTTTAATATATGAGAATGATGATTAATTTAAAATATAAGATTAAAAATCATATTTTACAGAATTTTAACAATTTAATTTCCGATGAAATTAACTATTTTAATATTAAAATTTGAACGTTTTATCTAGATAAGATAATTAAAGAAAATCGATTGCGTGAATACATAAAAATAAAAATAAAAGTAAATAAATTCTATTTCAAATTTTAGGAAAGTAACTACAGTCCTATCCTAATCGTAATTAAAGGAAAAAAGGCACATCGAATTCAGTGCCAGAGGTATGAACGCGCAAAGAAACGGTCAAACTGGTTAACACACAACGTTAAACACACTCATACACCTGACCCATCCGACACTACACGTGTCCCCCGTTCCAAAATATCTACACGTGTCACAATCAAAACCATTCATTTTTCAAATCATGACAAAACCTGATTCGCATAAAGACAAAAACATGAGTAACCCAAATCAAAGCACCAAACCCAACCAAAACCCAACCCATGGTTACGCGCACCACAGTTGAATTGAAATGTACCACACAGCCACTATATAACTGTGATAATCTCACATTCTCAGAACCAAGAGTGAACGAGAGTTTCATTTCATAATTGAGAGTGAGAGAAAAAAAAAGGAGTGTTCTCATTTTTCAGTTTTCAAGATTTTACTGTTGTAGTCTTCTTTTTCACACCCCCCTCTCCCTCTCTTTACATCCCCGCTTCTCTGTATCCCTTTCTGTTAATCATCTGTCTTTCATTCTATAATATTTTTTTCGAGTTTTTCTCTTAAAAAACTATACCCAGAAAAAGTCAGGTGTTTTCAGAATCGAGATCCAGTTTTCTTAATTTTTTTAAAAAAAAAATTATTTTTAATTTTGAAAATTTTAGTTTAATCTTTTCTCATCTTTGAACCAGCCAAGAGGGTTGTTTTTTTATCCCTCAAAGCTTTTTCAATTTTTAAAATATTTTCTGGAACAAAGAGGTTGTCTATTTTAAACCTCTTTCACCAATTTCTTATTTTTTTCCAATTTTTTTTACCAAACACAGGTTAATTTTATCTAAGATCTGTGTTTTTTTAATTTTTAATTTTTTTGATAAATTAGTTTATGGCAGGTAGAATGGATTTCTTCAACAATTCACAAGATCCATTTAATGGTGAGTTAATGGAAGTACTTGAACCTTTTATGAAGAGTTCTTCCACTACTACACCCTCTTCATCTTTATCTACACCTCCTTCTCTAAATTCACACCTCCCTTCAACTTCATCTCCATTTTACTCTTCTACCCCTACCTATTTCACCCCCTCTTTTTCCTCCCCTTCTTTTCCTCCTCCACAGCCCAATTTATACACAGAAAACGGTTATTGTTCATCCATGATGAATTACCAATTTCCCTCGGGTAATTCTTCATCAACCAGCCAAAATTTCATAGGCTTTGAACAACCACAACCAAATTCTGCAATTGGGTTAAACAACTTAACTCCATCTCAAATCAATCAGATCCAAGCCCAGATCCAGTTTCAGTCTCAACAAGTCAATCCAAATTTGAGCTTTCTTGGGCCGAAGCCCGTCCCGATGAAACAGCCCGGTGCACCTCCAAAGCCGACGAAGCTTTACAGAGGTGTAAGGCAGAGACATTGGGGAAAATGGGTGGCCGAGATAAGATTGCCCAAGAACAGAACAAGGCTCTGGCTTGGAACTTTTGATACTGCTGAAGAAGCTGCTTTAGCTTATGATAGAGCTGCTTATAGATTAAGAGGTGATTTCGCTAGGCTTAATTTCCCAAACATGAAAGACCAACAAGGTATGTTTGGCGAGTTCAAGACTTTGCATTCGTCTATTGATGCTAAACTTGATGCTATTTGTGAGAGTTTAGGCGGTGATGATGCGAAGAAATCAGGGAAAGTGGAGAAAAAAGTGAAAGCATCTAAGAAGTGTTTGAAAAAAGAGGCTCAAGTTCAAGTTCAACCGATTGTTGTTGAGGATGATGATAACAATAAGAAGGCTGTTGTTGAAAACTCTCTGTGTTGTTCTAGTGAAGGGTCTGATGATTCTTCTCTACTTTCTGATCTTACTTTTGGTGATTCTGGTGAGCCAGAGTGGGAACAGTTTAATCTGCAGAAGTTTCCTTCTTATGAGATTGATTGGGATTCTCTTTGAAAGATAAGATGATAGGGTTTTAGTGGTGGTGGCTACTGCAATTTGAGTATTTGAAAATTGTAGTGCTGCTTCATTCTTCTATGTTAGGTTTGGAGTTATTTGTATTATTATGTGAAATATGTTGTAAATCTATTTCTACCTTGGTCAGCTGGCTTTTTTACTTGCATGGCTAAGGAGAATGACTTCGGCTTAGGATTTATATATGTATTGATGTTGGTCATATAGTATCTTACATTATTCATGTAATTTGATTCTAATGAGAATACATTTATGTACTAGTACTTTATTACTTATTACTTGCTCGCCTTAATTGAGGTATTGCTATTTAAATCCTTGACTATATTTGGGTTTTGATATGGCTCACAGCAAAAAACGACTTAACAAAATGTTTTACAATTGTCTGTACGGATCGAAATCGTTGCGACCTAACTTGTAACGATCCAGATTGTTGTGACATAACTGCGACAGCTTGTAATTTACATTCTTTCAAGTTGGAGGGCAGGTTGTTTCTTTACTCAGCTAGGTATGCAAAATTGAGAGAAAATTTTGAGATTTTTTAGAAGGGACTAATCAAATTGGAGTGATATGTGAGTTACAATGTTTGTCCTTACAAGGCACCTATTCGACGCTTATTAATTACTCAAACCTTAGACTCACAAGAAATGCATGAATTATGATAACTCTTAGGCCTATTTCTAGCACCTTTTACAAGCAATGCATGAACTATGATAACTCTTAGGCCTCCTTCTACCACCTTTTACAAGCAATGTACTAGTATAAACTACGCATGGTAGGTAACTCTTAGGCCTACTTCTAGCACCATTTAAAAGTGAACTAAATATCTTTTGGGCCACTTTCTAACACCATTTCTTTGAGGTATTGTCTATTTTAAATTTTATATGGATTCTTATTATCTTGTTTAAAAAGATGTTTACATGAGTTGAGATAAACAAATGTTTATAAAAATAATTATTATTTAAAAATTATCAATAATTTATTTATATTAATCCATAAATATAAATAAATGCTGCTATCAATGTATTTAATATAGACCAACTTACACTCGTTTAGTGTCTCCACTATCTTTTAATAATTATTTATAATTAATATTATTTTTTATATTAATACATACATTTTAATTAAAATATATACATATTATTTTATATTAAATTCAAATTTAATTAATCTAAAATAAAGACTATTACATGACCCATTCAGTAAAAATAACACAAATTTTAACATCTCTTTAATATTGTTTTTGTAGTTCTCTTTAATTATATAATAATAATAATATATTATTATATTAAAATTTAAAAGTTTAAAATTATAGCATTATCAACTTTTTATATAAAGTTTAAAATTGACATATTGTCATGAGAGTTATATTTAAAATTGCTAAAATTTTAATTGTTGATAATTTTTATGAATATAAATATCTTCAAAATTTAATGTGTAATTTTGTCTCAAAATATTATATTTTTCTTTTTTTTAATCTCAAAATAATTATAACTTTTGAGTATTAATATAATATGTATTTATTATTATATTTTTATTTATTATATTTTAATTTACATATGTTAATTATAATTAAAAAATATATTTTGATCAATAATATTCATTTTATCATTAAATATAACTATTTTATAAGAAATTACACAAAACTTAAATGTAATATTTAAAGTTAAACAGAAAAAATATTTATATAAATTGCCCCTTTTATTAAAAGGTTCTGGCTCCGTCACTGCAAATACTTACACCTACGGGTGTCAATTGGATCCATAAAGACAAAATTCATCCAATTTATCCACACAAAAATTCATCCAATCGATCCACTACATAAAAACTAAGTTAATGAATTGAATTAAATTCATCCATTTATAAACAAGGATTGATCTGATCAATCCAACATATTTTAATGATCAAATAGATTCTTTTTATCTAATTTTAAAAAATAAAAAATTTCAAATATTAAAAATCTATTTTTTTAGAAAAATACAAAATTAAATTATTTTTTTCAAAAAAAATACAAAAAACCGATTTTTCCCAAAAATTTAAAAATCATTTTTTTTTGGAAAATACCAAAATTTTTAATTTAATTTTCGAAAGTTATTAATATTATTTTTTGAAAAAGAAATGATTTTTAAATTATTTTTTCCGAAAATACAAAAATATATTTTTTTCCCGAAAAAAATTGATTTCTCTAAAAAAAACTGATATTTTTTTCAAAAAAAAATGATTTTTTCAAAAAAAAAAATTGATGGAAGGATATCCATTCACTAAAAATATGATAATGGATGAATTAGATGAATTTTCATTTTAATTGATGGATTGGATTGAATATTTTTAAGAAACTTTTAATAGATTGTTAATGGACTAATGAATTGTTTTGATCAATCCATTGACCATCAAATCCATCCATTTTGCCACCCTTACTTACACCATTCGGTCATTATTATAAGTAAATTTAACTTTTCTGGTACATTTAACTGTCAATGTATCTAGTTCATATATGGATTAGATACATTAACAGTCAAATATACCAAAAAAAAGTTAAATTTGATTATAATAGTGATCAAAGGGTGTATCAGTTGAGCTCTTATAATCATTCAAATTATTTTTAACATTAATTCTTGAATAATATGAGAATTAATAATATGATAACACCAAAATATCTTATTTATTTAATATATACACCAAGTTGATTTCACAGTATTTTAAACTTGATATACTTTTTGAACATCATATAGTTATCAAATAATTTAAGGGTTTAATGGTGATGCACTGACAGTGTAAAATTTTTTTACACTGTCATCCAATAGGAATATATTATTTTGCTATGTCATACAAATATTTTAAAATTTTCAGTCTAATTTAGCGGGATGCATGGTAGTCATTGATTGACGGTGTAAAATAAATTTACACTATCAGTGCATCATCCATTTTCTCATAATTTAAAGCCTTGTTTTAAAAATCAGCTCAGACTAATCTAGAATCAAATGAATAATCAGTCGAAACTAATTATTGAATCTAATTAAACAGGTGGAAATCAACGCACATCAGCGCATTACTAAGAAGGGTTAATTTTTGTTCTTTTTATTTGTTTAAGTTAAAATGACTATATTTTATAATTATTATTTTTAAATAAACTAACAAAAATTTTGAAAAAAAATTAAAATTAAAATTAAAAAAGAAATGTGACCGAGTTAATAAAATAATAAATTTCTATCATTGATATTGAGTTATATGGTCTACTCATCTTATTTTATCCAAATCAATTATATGGTTCAACCAATAATTTTCTAGTTCTAATGCTGATTCCTTAACCTCTGCCTTGGGAATTATTTAATGCATCATATATATTATTATAAAAATACTAAAATATTCATAGATTTTGGAGATATATTTCTGGATGCACCTAATACACACATTCTAGATCATTTTAGTTGATAATTAATCATATTTCATTCATCTCAAAATAAATGTTATAGTTGATACTACACAAACTAAAAAAATATGATAAATGAAAGAGAGAGAATGATAATTTTACCAAATTATTCTTATTTGTAATTCTTCTTACTGCCTCTGGTCTTATTTATAAGAAAAATTTACTTTTTAGATTTATTGAATAACCAATGTAGACCATTTTTCCCGAAGAGAGAACTCAAGCAAGGAGACCTTTTATCTCATTACTTGTTTGTTCTTTGTGTAGATGTGCTTTCCGGTTTGCTGAAAAAGGAGGTGATGGAGAGAAACATTCATGGTATTCAAGTAGTCAGGAGGGCTCCTAGTATTTCACACCTTTTCTTTTCTGACGACAATATTATGTTCTCGTGGGCCAATGCTACGAAAGTAGAGAGAAATATGGAGGTCCTCTCAACCTATTTAAAAGCTTCAGGCAAAGTTGTCGATATGGACAAGTCGGAAGTCTCTTTTAGTCGAAATGTTCATGATGAAGTCAAACAAATGATCCATAATAGGGTAGGTGTTAAGACAATTATTTCTCAATCAAGATATTTAGGTCTCCCGGTGGTTTTGGGAAGGTCTAAAAAATAAGTCTTTTCTCTCGTGGTGGAGCACATCTGGAAGAAGGTTAAAGGTTGGAAGATTTTTTTTTGTCGAGGGGGGGAAATGAGGTCCTTATTAAGTCACTGGCTAAAGCAATTCCAACAAACATCATGAGTTGCTTCAAAATTCCATACAGGGTGTGCAAGGAGATAGGGAGGTTGCTTGCTAGGTTCAGGTGGGGAGCTAAGAATGGGGAAAGAAAAGTGCTTTGGATGAGCTGGGAGAATATTTATAGGCTAAAGGAGTGAGGGAATGGGGTTTAGGGGGATTGCGGATTTTAATATTAGTTTGTTGGGTAAACACTTTTGGAGACTCCAAAAAGATGATAACTCTCTTAGGTAGAGTGTGGAAGAGTAAATACTACCCAAACTGCTCCATTCAAGAGGCCATTGTTGGTTATGCTCCGAGTTATGTGTGGAGGAGTGTTTTTAGTGCCAAAGAGATGGTGTTGAAGGGTACTAGGTGGAGGATTGGAGATAGTTCGAAAGTGAGGATTTGGGACGACAATTGGATCCTGAATAACCCTGGTTTCAAAACTTTCAATGAAGTTAGAGGTGTGGATAGGGATGCCAGAGTGTTTGATCCGATTGACCATGACTTGTGCAGATGGATATATAATTTAGTCGATAGATGCTTCGATCCAACGAAGGTTAGACAAATTATTAGCATTCCCCTCTCGTTGAGCATGACTGAAGATTCTTTTATTTGGCACAGTGAATCGAATGGAGTATATTTTGTGTGAGGTCAGCTTATCGATGATCAAACTGTGAGGAGATGTCAAAAATATTGGATCTTCGAACCAGGCTCAACAACAATTTTGGAAGAAGCCCTGGAAGGTTCCTATTCATGGGAAAATCAGAACTTTTTATGGAGGTTGTGTAAGAACATTCTCCCTACTAAAGTTAATTTACTAAAAAAAGATTGTTGTGTCGAATCTTTGTGTCCCTTTTGCTCGTCCTCCCCTGAAACTATAAATCACCTTTTTCTTCATTGCTCTATTGCCAATATGGTGTGGTTTTCTATGCCTTCGGGTACGAAAGTGCCGAAGAATTTGGTTATTGCGGATTGATTGGAAGCTTGCATGCACTGCAAAGATGTTTATTTGGCACTTTGGAAGATTTGGCATGCTAGAAATAAGAAAGTTTTTGAGAAGTATGAGATTGACCCTAGAAGAATTGAGCAGGAGGCGAAAGACTGGACAAAGTGAGTTCAACTGGTCTTGTCTAGTGCAGATTTGCAGGAAAAGAATGTTGTAACCTGATAGGAATCCTAGTTTACCTAGTGGTATTCATTATGTGTTTGTGGATGCAGGTTGTTTCTCTAATGGTTTCTTGGTGCTAGGGTATGTCATTAAAGATATGCATTATAATATGGTTATTTTAGCAAGCAAGAAGGTTGAAAGTGATGTTGCCCCGATCGTGGCGAAAGCTTTGGCTCTTAGATGGGGCATTCAACTTGCTGGTGATATTCAGCTGTCCAAAATTATTGTGCATTCTAATGCTTTATCCGTGGTGGACTTTTTTAATGGTTTCACCTCGTGTGCAATCATCGAACCAATTGTCAAGGACTGTCAAATGCTTTTGCAAAATCTTTATATTTCCATTGTTTTATTTGTGGGTAGGGATAGTAATTTTGAAGCCCACTCTTTGGTTGGGATGGGTAATTATGCAGACTCTAAAACTTGGTTGGGTTTTATCCCTCCTGTTATAGTTTCTTGTTTTGTTCCTGCTGTTTAATAAATGGTTTGGTTATAAAAAAAAATCAACGCATCTAGACTTTATAATAGATCAAATATATTAATTATTCAATAAATATAAAAAGCCATTTTTTTTATAAATAAGATTAAATAGAATATCATTAATACAAGATGAGAGAAATAATAGATTAAAAGTATTAATTAGAAAATATAATTAGAAAATTAAAATTAAAATTATATTAAAAACAAAAAATAACACTTACTTTAGAACAAATAATTTTTGCCGTTTTATGACACGTAGAGTAATATTTAAGTGCTTAAATATACATGTATACTCTAATTCAAATTATTTTATCAGAAATCATGTTCGAAACTACCGTTAATCATATTGATTACATGGTCAGTGTATTGAAACATGATTTCTCTTAGATTAATCTTGGAAACATGGTAAATGACGTTCTCTAGATGAATATAGGTCACATTAGTTGAACCACTTGCGTATTTATCTTCTTATTTTTTCCTTTCAATTATTATTAATTATTTATATTCTTTCTCTCATAGTTTTACCATCACTATAAAAATTCACTGCTTCTATTTCAAATTTGAAATAAACCATTTTCACAAGACTCACCCTATCATCATTGATAAGTTGAAACACAAAATACGTTAGATGTTCCATCGAAGAAAACAATTGAAACACAAAATCCTCGTTTTAGAGAATCTAATCACGTTTTGCATGAATTCACTTTCTAGTTATTCCATTCACTGAACCATGCCAGCTTTGGACAAAGACATGCCTCCTTCCCAATGTTCAAAAACCTTTTGTCTTTATTACTCACAGGTTTGTATAACAACAAAAACACTTTCACATTGATCACATGAGTTTTCCAAAGACAACAAAAGTTTGTTACTTTTTTTTAATTTTTGTCTATACTCGACCACTATTTTTAAATCTTTTGTACTTTGTAAGATACCTTTATAATTAGATTTGAGAATATTTATTTTGTCTATCATAGTTCATAGATTTTGTTAACAAGAGTTTTAGACTACTAGATTATTAGTACTTTACTGCAAAACTCTGATTTTTTTGTTTGCTATGAGAGTTCTGGCACTAATTTAATCACATCATATCGCTTGATAAATGTCATAACTCGATAATTATTTTAGCTAATAGGTCCGTCAAGTTAGATACTCACACTGTTTTTGTTTTTAGGTTTTTGACATGTGTGCAGAGATTAAATTTTTTTAATTAACGGGAGTAATATTATAATATCTAAAATTTTGTTTTTTTTGTTTTTTCAAAATATTTTCATTAAATAATGATATTTCTAAAAAAAGTTATTAAGATTTTTGATCCATAATACTAAATTATTGCTAAACTGTCGTTAATTCAGTCATTAAATAATAAATCATCGTTAAAATTGTTATTAATTCAGTTGTTAAATTGTAAAATATGGATGAAATTTTTTTAAAGAATAATTTTTTGAAAAAATATATTTTAAAGGATTAAAATTAAAATTTGAGATATTAAAGAAACCATATAATATTCAACCTTTTTTTATATAAAAAATATTAATATAAATGATTAAATGTGAATCATTATGGTTAAGGAAAAAATATTTCATAAAATCATATAATTCAAATACATAAAAATTGAAGATACTCAAAATTTTAAGTATTCTCTAAATGTCTTTGTATTTTAAAATGAGTTTTGTTAATTTGTATCTTAAGTGTCTGTTAAAGAATATAAAAATAATAAATTTGTAACTTAAAATACAATTTTTAAATGCAAAAGAATTAAAAGAATTAAGTATACATTTTGTTTAATAAAAACAATATATTAAATTTTTTAGAGTAAAAAGTCTGTGGTCCTTAAATATATCAAATATTCACTTTTAGTTCCTAAAATACTTTATTTAAAACAAAGGTACTTGTAAAAATATTTTTATCTATAATATGCTTAATAAATGTATGTTGACGGAAGATAACGTGACATATCATGTGATATGATAAAGAGGCGGAGATGATGTCGATTCGTGTCACATGATAATTTTTATATCTTTTTATATTTAAAATTTTAAATTATAATTGATTTTATTTAATAAAGTATATATTTAACAAGACAATCGGCGTCAATCTGCTTCTACACTTCTTCTTTGATCTTCACTGTCATGTCAGGATGAGTCCTCCTTAACTTCTGCTTGACTGACAGGCATTCTGGCTTCAATGACAATCTATGCTCCACAATCTCGGAATCCAAACCGGGCATGTCTTGATAGGACCGGGCAAACACGTCTGAATACTCTAGGAGAAGATCAATCAACCCCTTCTTCATTTCTGGACACAGTCGAGACCCAATCTTGACTTCCTTCACATCATCCTCGAAACCCAAGTTGACTAACTCAATCTGCTCTTCGAGCGATTGAATGGATTTTTTCTCGTGCTCAAGTAGACGAGACAATTCATCAGATACTTCTTCATCACTTCATTCCTCGGCTTCAAACACAGGGAATTCAAAATTTGGCGAAGGAGTAAGATCATTGTATTCAATGGGTTTAGAAATCAACCTGCATAATGATTTGATATTTTGATTTTAGAGAAGTGATTTGGTGACCAAATATTATGCAGATGGACAATTATATTTATTTATTCATGTTTTTTGTGATTACCATTTTCAGAAAAAGCAAAAGTAAAAATAAAACATCATAGATGTGGATGAATAATATTGAGTTTTATTAATGATCAAATTTGAAAATGCCAACAATGTTCACTTCTCCCTTAGACATAAGAGAAGGATTTTCAACAACAATATAAGCAATTACTTAGAGCGATGCATAATAACAAGAATATCGACAGCAGTCCAATTGTTGCAAGCTTTTCCATGCGTCACAAAATTGGTGCAGTCTTCATCTTCATCACCCTCGATCACGACAACTAACTGTTATTCATTACCATGAATGAACCCTCCGCTACGGAAACTGGGTTGCACATCTTCAGCTCTAATCTCAAATGAACCTTGTTGGAATCCCAAACCGGCTCTACTCTTGTTCTCAGTGATCTCTACCATCTGGCCCTACTGATCAGAAATACCATCTTCAACAATCTTCTGAGCGTCCTTGAAGGAGGACATGGGTGCCTCAACTCTCTTTTCCTCAGCAATAGATAGAGCTTGGAATGGAGTTCCAACCTCATCCTCAACTTCTACATAAGAGAAAGACGACAAGTGGCTTACCAACAAAGCCTTCTCCCCACCGATGATAACAAGTTTTCCATTCTTGACAAACTTCAATTTCTGGTGCAAAGTTGACGTAACGACTCCTGCCTCATGTATCCATGGCCTTCCTAACAAGCAGCTATAGGTCGGGTGGATATCCATTACTTGGAAAGTAATTTGGAAATCACTCGGACCTATCTTCACAGGAAGGTCCACCTCACCAATCACAGTTTTGCGAGAACCGTCAAATGCTTTGACGATCACGCCAATATATCTAATCGGAGCTCCTTGATATGACAATCTGGAAAGAGTTGATTTGGGAAGAACATTTAATGAAGAACCGGTATCAACCAATACGTTCGATAGATCATCCTCCTTACAATTCATTGAAATGTGCAATGCTAGATTGTAATTTGGAAATCACTCAGACCTATCTTCACAGGAAGGTCCACCTCACCAATCACAGTTTTGCGAGAACCGTCAAATGCTTTGACGATCACGCCACTATATCTCATCGGAGCTCCTTGATATGACAATCTGGAAAGAGTTTATTTGGGAAGAACATTTAATGAAGAACCGGTATCAACCAATATGTTCGACAGATCATCCTCCTTACAATTCATTGAAATGTGCAACGCTAGATTGTGATTTCTACCTTCCTCGGGAAGTTCCTCATCACAAAAGCTCAAGTTGTTACAGGAGGTGATGTTAGCCACAATATGATCAAACTGGTTTACCATAACATCATGTTCCATATAAGCTTGCTCCAATACCTTTTGCAATGCTTCTCTATGCGCTTCAGAGTTCATATGCAGAGACAACACTGAAATCTTGGAAGGGGTTTGGAGCAACTGCTCCACCACATTAAACTCACTTTTCTTAATCAACCGGAGTACCTCATCATCATCATTAGGCTTCAAACTGCTGGATTCACCAGATTGACACTTTGGAGCGCTAACCAGATCAACTGCAGACACTTCAACTTTCTTACTGACAGACACGTCTTCTACATTCTTTGGGAACACCGACCCAAAAACACGACCACTACGGGTCACCTTCGTAACATCAGCAATGCTCATAACAAAACTGGTTGTAGGCAAAGGAACCTCTTGACCATTCTCTAACATAGTAGCATTGTACTGGTACGGAATAACCTTATTGGATGCATACGGGACGGGACCCGCTAACCTTATAACCAACGCGATACCGATCTATTGCTGACATTATTATTGTTGTTGTTGTCAAATTGAATCACCACTCTCTCTGGTGTCTTGAACATAGGAACTATTATATTCACATCGTCACCCAAGTGACGGGACTGAAGAATCTGGATCATACCTTTATCCATCAACCTCTGGATGTCTCTTTTCACAAGCACACAACCTCGGGGGTTAACATTGCAAATTGCACAACCATCATGGTCATGCTCATAATCACTCACCATACAGATATCCTTGTGCATTATCACCAAGGACCTTCTAATGAAACATGCATCATATACTTTGAACTCCCCAGGACAACCATCTACCATATTAACAGAAGGGTTACCATGAGCGTGTAGTGGGTTTGCTTTGACGTTAGAAGCATGGTCCTCAAAGGACACCATCCCACTTTTGACCAACTTCTGGACTTCATACTTCAAGGGGTAACAGTTCTCAATATCATGACCAGGAGCCCCTTGGTGAAAGGCACAGTGAAGCTCTGGCTTGTACCACCATGGAAGTGGTTCAGGAATCTGTGGAGGATTTCTTGGTTGCAAAAGGTTCTTGAGAACCAATGATGGGTACAATTCAGCATAAGTCATAGGAATCGGGTCAAAAGAGACCTTCTTCCTCTCGAAACTATATTGTTGTTGATGATTGTTGTTGTTGTTGTTGTAGTTGTTTGTTCTTTGTTATGGATGTTGTTGACGTTGTTGTTGAATTGGTGTTGATTGATTATTAGAGAATACTGGAATAACAAATGATACTTGATGATGGTGTTGACGGGGTTGTGGATTCCTTCTAACATGAGGCCTCCTCTGCCTCCCAACAGATACTGCATTAGTCTCGCCTTCTTTCTTTCTGGAAAACCCACTACCATACTTCTTTCTAGATGAAACCTCCTCTTTAGACAACCGTCCCTCTCGGACACATTCTTCTAGTCTCATCCACATGTTTGCCATTTTGGTAAAATAACTGGGGGCACTGGCAATCATGCGCTCATAGTAAAATGAGCTCAGGGTCTTGAGAAAAATCTTGGTCATCTCCTTTTCTTCCAAAGGAGGGGTAATCTGAGCGACAAACTCTCTCCATCGTTGAGCGTATTCCTTAAACGTCTCTTTGTCCTTTTGAGACAATGACCTCAACTGGTCCCTATCCGGAGCCATATCCATATTATACTTGTACTGCTTCACGAAAGCCTCACCCAAATCATTGAACGTGTGGACACTCGCACTATCCAAACCCATGTACCAACTCAGAGCGGCACCAGTCAGATTGTCTTGGAAATAATGAATTAGTAACTGATCGTTATCAGTTTGTATCAACATCTTTCTAGCATACATGATGAGATGACTGAGTGGACATGTATTCCCCTTATACTTTTCAAAGTCAGGGACTTTGAACTTCATCGGGATCTTAACATTAGCAACCAAGCAAAGTTCCGCAACACTCTTACCAAACAAATCCTTTCCCCTCAAGGTCTTCAACTCCTTTCTCAGCTCAAGGAATTGGTCTTTCATTTCATCCATCTTTTCATAAACATCCGGACCCTCAGAAGGTTCGGAGTGATAAATGGTGTCCTCAACACAAGGCAGGGTGTGAACAATCGGTGGTGGAACAGACATGACCGGGCTAGATGCTGGCATGGAAGCAAAAGTAGGCGCAAAACCCTCAGACACAAAGTTGGGCGGAATTCCCCACGGGAATCCGACAGACATGGTAGGAGTGAAATGAGCAGTAGGCACGGTTGAAGAAACAACCTCTGATATGACAGTCCTCTGAGGAGGAGGAGTTGTAGGCATTGGAGAAGATTGACTTTGAGCAACTAGGACTGACTCCATCATGGCAGTCAGACAAATGATCTCGTTCTTCAAGTCTCTATTCTCTTGCTCTAGATGTTCCATGATTCGCGAATGATTGGTGCGAGTATTGTATCGATGAGTCAGCTTGGCTGAAGCACAAAAGAAGAACCAATAAGACATCTGGAGAAAGAGAAACCTGTATGCAAATGATGCATGAAATGCAATGCTTGATTGTTTTTATTTTCAAGGAACTTACTATTTTATTTGCAAATATATAATAATAACAATTGCAACAATTTGATTGACCATAAAACCTCTTTTATTTATATAATTTGAAGGATTACACTAAGTACAATTTCAGAAACCAACAAAATATAAAAATACAAGAGAAAAGGAAACTAGTCATCCTAAGGATCCCTAACAACAATGTCAGAAGATCTAGCTGCAGGCGCGTACTTCCTTCGGATGCGTCGGATCTCGGACTCAAAAGAAGTCTTCATCTGAGTCTTCTCGAGGACAAGCTGATCGACAATCTTCTTCCAAGCAACAGAAGGCTGAGGCATACTAGAGGAAGATGAAACCTCTGGTTCTTTCTGTCTCTTAATTACTCAGTGTTCAAGAAGCTCAATAAGTGCATCTTTGTCCTTAGACTCAAGCTGCAACTCCTCATGCTTTCTGCTCAAAGCATGGAAACGCTCTTCCCACATATCCTTCTCTTGCTTTATCTTGGCGAGTGCATCTTCCAACTCCTCTACATCTTGGTTAGGGAGAGTTAATGGCTCAACCACAACCATAGACATAGGTCTTTCACAAGTATAAGGAATCTTCAATTCCAAAGCTCTATTCTTCACCCAAAGAGTGTAAGCTTCCAAAGCTACACAGTTGCACGGACCAAGCTCGGATCTTCCTTTCCTATGCACATTATGCCAAGCATGCACAATCTTCTGCTTCAAATGTTGAGGATCTTTACCCTCTTGATAGAAAAGACCTTTTAAAAAAGTGTTATTAGGCTTGTCTCTCAAGGGAACCCAAGTTGACGACGAGCCAAAGCAGGGTTGTAGTTGATTCCTCCTTGTGTACCAATGAGAGGCACATTAGAGAATCCACCACAGCAATCAATAATCTCCAAGCTACCCAATGAAGAATCATACCAAACTATATCATCATTAGTGAGAGACATAAGTCTCTGAGACCATCGTAGACATTGCTTGTTCTCCATAAAAGCAGGCGTCTGAGGAAAGTGCGAAATAAACCACTTGTACAGAAGAGGAACACATCACACAATAGTTCCACCACCCTTAGAATTCCTTAGATGCAAAGAGAAGTACATATCACCTAACAGAGTAGGCATAGGATTCCCAATAAAGAAGATTCTAATGGCGTTAACATCAAAAAAACCGTCAATGTTAGGGAACAAGGCTAATCCATACATGAGCAACACAAAGATAGCTTCAAAAGCATCCACACTACCGACTTGAGAAAAGCCATTAGCTTATTTGATGAGGAACTCAGAAGTCAACCCAAACAATCCTCCTTTCTTCACCCAATGAGCCTCTATCTCAGACTTCTTCAAGTGAAGAGCTTTAGCTATGATGTGAGATATGGGAATCTCCTCCAATCCACTAAAGGGCACTTTGCTAGAAACAGGTATTCCCAAGAGATGGGCATACTCCTTCAACGTAGGCACAAGCTGATAATCGGGAAAAGTGAAGCAACGATAGAGAGGATCGTAGAACTGAACCAACACACACAAGAGTCCTTCAACCACATCAGCAAATAAAATAGACAGAAGCTTCCCATGACGTTGTTTGAAGTCCAAGGGATCTAATACAAAAGATGATAGCTTCCTTAACTCTTTCAAATCCGGGCATCTAAAACTGTACTTCTTAGTGTTCCTTCGTCCATAATCCATGGTCTAAAAATATTTGAAAATAAGACCTCAATTCCTTAAAATTATTTTTGGTGTGATGAATTTTATGATGCGCATGAATGCATGAATGCAACAATCACAAATAAGGGATCACACACAAGGAAAACAAACAAAGGTCAAGGGATGAATCAACTCATTGTCAATATCAATAATCCATTTTGGTGGATTATGGTTTTCACCTTATCAACACTCAAGTTCCATTAATATTGACAAGACTTGATTGGATCAACCAAGAATCAAGGGTTTGTTGTGAGTCACGAGCATGAAGTCTGGGTAAGAACCATCCCAAAGGAGTGTACTAAGGATAAAACCTATAGATCATGTTCTAAAAATTTCCCAGAGTCTTAATTCCATCTATCAGATATTACAGGTTAGGATGACTGACTCATCAACCCATACTATTCTCAAGAGAAACTCGTCTGAGTGTAGTATCGCGTAACAACTGTTATCAAGTCTACACCTGAACAGTCTACGCACTATGTCCTAAATAGGTCAAGTTGGGTTAAATGTTCTACCGTCCTCAGCTTCTCAGACCCCAAATCAGAGAGAGTAATGCCTAACCAAAATTGACTTGTGTGACATTCATAACTCTAAAAGGGTCTCCACTGAGTAGATGAGTCTCAAGCCAAATTGTTAAGGACTACTCTACACAAGTCGAACATGACTATACCATCCTCCTATCTTAATTGCACTCAAGTTAGGGTTAGACCTTATCTCACCACTCAGAGATCACCAAGCACAACAAGCAGATTATATCATACAAAAAAATATACAAGCATAAAATATATAATTATATACACACAAAAAAGTAGGCTAAACCCACTGGAGACTACTCCCTAGCAGAGTCGCCATTTAATTTCTGTAGCGGTAAATTCATGACCGTCAAGCTATGGATAAGCTAGACGTTAATTAAACTAGAGTCGCCATCGCGATTTTATTGTTTCCAAGGGAAAAGGGAAAAGTACGAACAAAACCCAAAGATAATAAGTTTTCAAATCAAAACTAATAAAATGCCAGAGATTACAGATAAAGGGGTTGATTACATAAAGGGAAGGTGTTAGCACCCAAAGTGTCTTAGGCACTCCTAGGGAGCCCTTTCTTGTGTGCATATGTGTTTTTGTATAAAATGATGTTTGCAATAAATGGAGTGGGGGATGAGAAAAGAATTCATTAATTATATTTTTGTGTTTGACAAGACCTTCGGACTTGAGCCTACGTACAAACATAAAATGAGAGATCAAAACCTCGTAGTTCGTGGTAACAATTTCAAAATGGGTGTATTGCTTTTAACAAAATTTTAAGTTTAACAAAGGCACAAAATGCCTAAAAAGGTTTGAATGAGTGTTAGTTCTTTTTGTCTTTTTGAAATTTTAAGTCAAGTATAGTTAGGTTCATTTACAAGTTTGATTAAGAAAAGAGTTTAAAAATGCAATGGCATAAGGCCAAAGTTTCTAATTTGCAATATGGTCTAAGTTAAAAAAACACAAGCAAAGAAGATTTTAAAAGAAGGGAGGGATTTGAAATTAAAGAAATGAGGGAGAGATGAAGAGACTAATCCTAAGCAAAAATTAAAAGTTAAGAGTTCAAAAGATCCGACCGATGGGCTGCAATCCAATAGACAAGAATGTCATATAGAAACCCAAATTTCCCTTGGACTTTAGAATCAAACAATATCAATACACAAATAGCAAGGTGAAGAGCAAGGCATCAAATAAAGATAGCCACATCCAAGCTTAGAAACTCCATGATCTTCTTCATAATCTCCCATGTATCAGATGAACTCAAAGATAGGCACTAGGAACAAGTTTAAAGTAACAGCTTCAATAAGACCATATAGCAGATGAACTCAAATGGATCTTCAATAGTTACTTCAGATAAAGTTTCAATTCACAAGCACTTGGTTTCATGAAAGTTGACATTGACCAAGTCCTTTTGCATAGGGAGTGTTGCCTAATTCTAAGTCCAATGCCTCAGATCCAATCCAACAGTCCACACAAATGTCTTTTAGGGTTTTGTTGTTATTATGTACATTAAGGTCAAAAGACCACAAACACAAGAGAGTATATACAATCACAAGATAAGTCTCAAATGAGAAAAGTGAAAATAACATTAAGGTAAACAAGTGAAATGGTATGAATAATGGCAAATGAATAAAAACTTAAAAATTAAAGTGCATAAAAGTAAATGGCTTGAAATTAAATGTTAGCTGTTAGTTGACTAGAAGTTAGTATTGCTTTTGCTTTTGTTTTGTTTAAGTCATTCTTTGGAGAGACTTACAATCTCACTTACAAGAATGCTATGCCTTTTGTGTTACAAATTTAGCTCTATGTTAAGCAATCGTAATTGGACTTATGTAGAAGTCACAACTATTTGAGGTCGGGCAATAGAAATTTTAGTGTTAATGCATGTTAGAGATATGGTATTATGAACCATACTCCTAAAACATGCTACACTTAAAATAATGCAAAAGGGGTGGACCTAATCTCATCCATACTTAGGTTGATTTTGCAATCAACTAGCCTTAGGATATAGAGATATCATAGGTCCATAAAATTAATGAGAAGAGAATGGGATTGAGATGAAGAGGGAGGGGGAATGGAATCAACACAAATTGGTCAAAGGAGGACTTTTATAAAATTAAAATCATTTATTCATTTTGGGAGATGAAATGTACATTTCATCAATCCTCTAAATCCAATGATTTTAACTCAACAAAGTCAAATCAACCTTCACCAAGGCCCAACAACACAAGTCAAACTCAACAAGTTAATATCAAAAACTCAACACAATTTATTTTGCAATTAAACAATTAAAATCAATTAAAAAATGCATTAAATTAAAATATGGTTGGTCAAAATCCTAAAACCTCATCAAAATACCAAATAAATGGCCATGAGATTTATCATAGGTCAAACAAGGTCAAAGGACCTTGGAGAAAAAAATCATTAATTTTTGAAACTTAAAACTGTTGGTTCTAAGTGTTGGCAGCAATTTTGGTAAAACAAAGAGTGTTCACAAGATGTTATGTGTGATGTCTTAACATGGGATATCCTATGTACCTGCTGGAGCTTAAGAAACATAATCATGCAGGATTGTTTCAGAATGTCATAATGACATGACATCTGATGATGTGTACCTGCTGGAGTTCAGATGGAAAACATGATCATGCAAGATTGTTTCAGAATGTCATACACAATGTCATGGCATCTGATATGTTTGTACCTGCTAGAAATTATAAAAGGATTTATGGAATTAGGCAGGATTTTTCCAGGATGTCAGACCCGATGTCATGACATCCTGTACATAGAACATTCATTATGAATGTCTGGTGTTTTGTGATTGCACAATTAATGGCAATCTATGTATGATTGAAGATCTGATTTGCAGGCGCATTCAATCATGGATTACAACCTGATTTACTTATTTTCCAAAGAGATCTAACCAGCTGTCATGAGAAGATTTAATTGGAAAATATATTTAGGGTTTTCAAGATGTCCAAGCCCAACTGGAAGCTTCTATAAAAAGGGACTTGGAAAACCTGATTGAACACACAACCAATACTGAGCGAAATACAGAGAGAGAGCTAGGGTTTGTGTCTTGTTTAGTCGTGATACTTGTAAGCCATTCAAGTCATCCATTGATGATTGAATTGGTCTGATTTGTGGTTGTAATTTGTCACTCTAAAGCTGTTAAGCAAGAGTGTCTGTCTACTTGATCAAAGCTGTTAAGCAAGATCAAGTGTGTGTCTTCTTGATCAAAGTTGTGAAGCAAGATCAAGAGTGTGTCTTCTTGATTGAAACTGTGAAGTAAAATCAAGAGTGTGTTATTGAAAAGTGTTTTCTTTTCTCAAGGGATTGTTGTTTAAGATCACTGGTGTGATTGTAAGGAAGTGAGTGGGTTCTCATATCTAAGAGTGCTTAGGTAGAAATTGCACGGGTAGAGATTAGGTGAAAAAGACTGTAACTTGTTGAAGTGTACGGAGAGTCTTTGAACTGATTCTATTTTAGTGAATTTCCTTCCTGGCTTGGTAGCCCCCAGATGTAGGTGACTTGGACCGAACTGGGTTAACAATTTCTTGTGTCTTTTGCATTACTATTCTTTATCTTTCTTCTATTTATGTTATTCAGATATTAGTGTCGTGACATTACCTTCGACATCTCATATCTGATACCAGAATTTCAATTGGTATCAGAGCAGGCATCCTGCTCTGGTTCTGGGTGAGATCTAGGGGCAATACTTTCTGGTACAATGGAGAGAGATGGAGGATCTGTTCACAGGCCACCAATTTTGGATGGATCTAACTAAGACTATTGGAAACCTCGAATGGTAGCTTTCTTAAAATCTCTGGATAATAAGGCTTGGAAGGTTGTGTTAACAGGCTGGGTTCATCCAGTAATTACTAAGGAAGGAGCAGCCACAACTGACAAGAAGCCTGAAGAACAATGGTCCAAGGAGGAGGATGATCTAGCCCTTGGAAATTCTTAAGCATTGAATGCCATATTCAATGGAGTAGACAAGAACATCTTCAGGTTGATAAACAATTGTGAAGTGGCTAAAGATGTTAGGGACATTCTCAAAACCACTCACGAAGGCACATCTAGGGTTAAAATGTCTAGACTACAACTGCTCACCTCCAAGTTTGAAAATCTAAGGATGAAAGAAGATGAAAATATACATGAATTTCATATGAGCATTCTTGAAATTGCTAATGCCTCAGGAGCCATGGGAGAGAAGATATCAGATGAGAAGCTGGTAAGGAAAATACTCAGGCCACTCCCTAAGAGATTTGCTATGAAAGTAACAGCCGTAGAAGAATCCCAAGACATCTCCAACATGAGAGTTGATGAGCTAATTGGTTCCTTCCAAACATTTGAGATGGGATTAAATGATGGTTATGAAAAGAAAACCAAAAGCATGGCCTTCATGTCAAACACAGAAGATGAAAACAGTCAGGATGTTAATGAAGATTTGTCAAAAGAAGTAGCAATGCTGGGAAGACAGTTCAACAGACTATTGAAAAAGATGGATGTAAGATCCAAGGCTAATGTCAAGAACATCTCACCTGACATCAGTAGATCCAACGATGCTGGAAGAAGAGTAAGGTCAGACGATAAGCCCAAACAAGGAAAAGAAGTACAGTGCTATGAATGTGATGGGTATGGACACATTAGAACTGAATGTGGAACCTACCTCAAGAAGCAAAAGATGAGTCTTGCTGCCACTTGGTCTGATGAGAGTGAAATAGAAGAAGCTGCAAATATGGTAACTGCCTTGATAGGAAGATGAGGTTCTGATGAAGACTCAAGTGATGATGAAGTAACCTTTGAAGAGTTGGCCTCTACCTACAGAAATCTGTTTCACAAAAGTGTAGAGCTATGTAAACAGGTTGATAGCCAGAAGAAGGAAATAATTCAACTTGAGAATGAGAAGGTAGAACACTTGGAAACCATCTCCAAATTAAAAATAGAAGCAGTGGTTCTGAATGCCAAGCTAGATAAAAGTCAACAAGTTGAAAGCCAGAAGATAGTACAGCTGGAGAATGAAAAGGCAGACCATGTGGAAAACATCTCCAAGTTAAAAACTGAAGCTATGTTCTTAAATTCAAAACTAGAAGAGATGACCAAGTATATAAGGATGTTAAACAATGGATTTGACTCCTTAGATAATATTCTCCAAACTGGACTAATAACAGGAGACAAATCTGGCATTGGGTATAATAAATCTAAGCCTGAGAGCAGTTACACTGGTTGCAAACCTCAAGCTAAACCTAAATGCAGCCATAGTAAAAGCAAACCTGTGATGTCACATCATATGTCACAACATCAGAGGAGAAGACAACAGAAAGGGAAACACCAAAGATGGAGATGTCATTACTGTGGGAAATTTGGTCACCTGAAGCCCTTCTGCTATAAGCTGTATGGTTACCCTAGCCCTGTTCATCATCAGAATCACTATCAATCCAGACCCAAACAACATATGCCTATCAACAAGAAGCAATGGGTTCCTAAGACTAATGTTACAAGTCTAATAGCTCAAATTCCCCTCAGAGTCTTAGCCAAAGAAGAGTGGTATTTTGATAGTGGATGTTCCAGACACATGACTGGAAACATAAACCTGATAACTGATCTTCATCCGCATTCCATAAGCTATGTAACCTTTGGTGATGGAGCAAAGGGTGAAATCAAGGGGATAGGAAAGCTTGATTATCCTGGAATGCCTAAACTTGCAATATCCTACTAGTTAAGGGCTTGACTGCAAATCTAATAAGCATCAGTCAACTATGTGATCAAGGTCTGAACGTTAACTTCACCAAAACTAAATGTCTGATTACTAACAAAGACAGTGAAGTGATCATGAAAGGAATTAGGACCAAAGACAACTGTTATATGTGGAACTCTCAAATTGGTTATTCCTCAAAGTGTGCCTATGTCAAAGGAATGAAGATGAGTATAGTCTGTGGGAAATGTTAGACAAGGATGTCACACCAGGAGCTCAAACCTAACATCACTTTCAAAGAAGAAAAGCTCATGATGGCTCAAATAGATGGGAGGTTAGATCAGATGGGTGAATATGTTACTAGTCATATGCAGTCTGAAGTTGGAAAGAGCTTTGTTGGACGTAGGCTACAAGTCAAGCAAATAGAAGGACCTATGTATCTATCTCAAATCAAAAGTGCCAAGAGCAATGTTGAGAAGATGGAGAGTGAAAGGACACCTTCTCCTACACATTTGAGAGATGAAAATGGTGTTTATGCTGAAGATTTAGCAGATGGTAGCAGCTGTTCTCAACAGGGTTGGTTGAAACTACTGATGATTGCATACAATGTCACACACGATGTCATGACATTGTACTATGAAAACCTGAATGCTACAACTATG